>NC_056735.1:1696038764-1696163764 GCF_019279795.1 Protopterus annectens
CATTCTTGCTGAGACTAGAAGCCCTATACTAACAGATCCCTGAAGTATACCCCAAAGCATAATCCGAGGACTATGTTTTTAGCTGAAGTAATACAGTTGGAGGTATCAATGAATGGTGTTTGTCAAAGTGAAAGCATCCTGATACCATAAGAATACTTTCCATACTGAAGCCAGATGGAAACATCATTTCTACTGAGTCTGCAGTGCTCACTGTGGTTTCCCCAAGTATAGTTTTGTATGTGGAATTAGGAAAATACATGGTGATAATATGGTTTACAGACAACAGGTTTTGTCTTGCTGTAACTGAATTTGGTACAGAAAATATTTTTATTAGATTCTGGATTTCCAGCAACGTCTCACGTCAAAACATTCATCCAATATGAAAGTAAAAATTCCAACAGAAAAGTCATTGTTTGTGCTGGGAAAATACAAGAGTTTGTAAAGTTTATGGAAATGCATATTGACTAAACAAACACTATGACTGTGTAAACATGCTGATTAACAGTTCATTAGTCCAAGCTATACTGATTAACAGTTCTTGAGTTTAAGTGATAATCAAAAAATTGTCAAGAGAAGGAAAACAGCATTCTGTTTTCTCCTGAGGTATGCAAAATCAAGAGCTAAATTTCTGGTAAATGCTCTTAGGGTTGTAAACAGACCAAATAGGAGAACATGAACCTGAAGCAGGAATGAGCAACTTAGAATATCAAATATTTTATATGTCCTATAGGGACGAGTGGAGAAATATTTTTCATGCCTAAGGTTGTTATAATGGAATTCTGTTCCACAGAAGATCATTTTCCAATTTACCATCATGAAATTCTTTGTTAGGGTAAACTCTCTGATATTTAATACATCTGACACTGGTCTCCAAGCCCTGTCCATGTCTGGCACCAGATGTGGAAACCTGATCCTTTTAGATGGTCTGGGACCCACTGTATTGTCTTCTTTTGCAGCAACTGCTGTCTCAAAATGAAAACATCTTGAAAGTGATCTGAAGAAGTAAGTACAACTGAAGAGAGAGTATCTGATGAAATTATTTTTTGTCAAGTTTTTATTAAATATTCACTTCATAATGCCACTAAAAAAGAACACAGTTGCTGTACCATTGTTCTTCTCAAACAGGGGCGTAGCAAGCAAAGCCCACTTTGTACTCACAAGCTCTTAGTGCACTCCTGGACATCTAACACTTAAAAAGTGGACACCTCTCAAAATGCTGCCCCAAACACTTAATAAATATAAGTAACATTTTCAGTTGTTACCCCTAAAGCTATTAAAGATATTGTTTTTAGATTAGCAATATTGTATCTGTTGTTGGACACATTCATTTAGACAGTTATATGCATAATATGACCTGAAAAAAAATTTCAAATTGATGTCATGCTCAGAAAAAATGTACTCAGTAGAGTACAAAGAGTATGCCTGACTACATCCTTGCTTTCAAAGCTTTCTCTACAATGCATTACAAAAACAATCCACCCTAGGTCATAGTTAAAAGTTGTGCTCATCACATGGTGCAACTGAAATCTTTAGAAAAATATTATTTAGATGTTTTCCCCTAAAATTCTGACTTTTTTTATTTAAAACAACTGTAAAGAAAAACATATTTACAAGATTATTTATTTTATTTATTTATTTTTATTTGAAGTTTGTTTGCCAGGATGGTCCATTGGGCTAAAGGAGCCCCTTTTCAATGAAGTACTGGGGAGAAAAGCTCCATAGATACAGTATATTAAATGACAGGTTATTAAAGTGCAAGAAGAGTACATGAAGCAAATGTTCAAAAGCATATTTACAATTCAATTCCTCCCCTCAGTCAGCTGTTTAGTATTTTAAAATCAAATAAGTGAACCAGAAAAACAGAACATTAAAATAAGACCATATTTTACTGTAGTTTTATCCTACCTTTAACAATCAAGTACTAATAAATTTAGGCTGCTTTAGCACTGATCTCACACCACCACTACCACCTCATTAATTAGCTTGGCATATTAATGCATTAATTTCTCCGCATACTATCTCCCTCTCACTCTTTCTCTCCAGAAAGCACCTATGGTGGTGAACCTGATCTCCAGTTGTATTTGATGCACTTCATGCCTATCATAACTAAGAATCTGATCTGTCTTTCTTCATAGTCAGAAGAAGATTCGGGCAAACCTCCCTTACTTATGTCCTCAGTAAGATTAGTTGGAGGGTAGCAGATCTTCTGCAAAAAAAAACACTATCCTATTGGATTTCTATGGGAAAGCCTTGTGAAATGGCCTGGAATACTCATTTGTCTATTGTAAAAGTTTCTGAAACCTTATGTATGATGTCATAGACTGTCACAGGGGAAGGGGTGGAGCCAGGCAGTGGTTACCTAGATCTTTTTGCCGAAATTTATCTTCTCCCAGTAGGGTGGGAACATAGGGACAGTTTTTTTTTTGAAAGATTTTGAAGACTGGGTCTATTTCCTACAGAAAGGTCTTTTGCTACTAGGAATGCTCACTGAGAATTGGGGTAGGTATGAAATAACTTTTGAGTGCAACTCTAGTCTTCCCTTTCTTTCTATGCCTCCTAAAATGTGATCTGATGGCTTTCTGATAAAAAGTCAGTGAAAATGGAGGTGGCTGATAAATGAGCTTTGACTTCTTTAGTGCATGTCCAACCTCATCGATACAAGCCTCCTCAATACTACATATGAAGTAGATGCTACTAAGGATGTGTCTACTGCATCATAGGCACACCTGAGAAAATGCCTGTATCTTAGAAGAGATCAACTTCTCAAGTTTGTCACTGCTGCTTCCTTGTAGTAATGTTTGCAAACAATCCTACATTTTTTTTATTTTTTATTTATTAAGCATTTGTTTGGTTTAAAGTAAAACACTGAGATCTGATCATATGTGCAAAAGAGTTTACAGATCATATAGCCAAGTTGCTTTATACACATACATTTTTACTACATTTATCAATCAGCCTATTTTCTCTATCAAATGGCAATGAAGCCAGGGGAACTGTCTTTCAGGTTCTGTCTTTTGATTATTGTACAAATAAGACCTGTGACCAAATGCTGTACAAAGACTGTTTGCTCTTTCTAGGGTAGAGGCTTTTGTGTCTGGATGTTAGCAACCAGTCTAAATTACATCTTTAATAGTGTCAAAACTGAAGAAATTTACCATTTTGTTTTAAATGCATCATTTTAAAGTATCTTCTTTCCAGGAAGAAGGTTCATCAAAAGGCATGAAAATGTATCTTCATGCAGTTGACTGTTTTCCCAAGTGTTGCCTTATTCTTAATAGCAGATGGACCAACTTTATTGAGTCTCCTATTTTAACTCATTCCCTCCAGGAGAGCTGTTTTGAGTGTGTACCTTTAACTCCCAGAGGGTGTGGCTTCAGCCTTTATAAAATTAAGTTTTCACCTTACAGCACTAACATGTAGTAACTGACAGAGGTCGTATATCAATGCATTTGTGTTTGCCAACATGTATGCTTCAAGATAAAATATTCTGATACCTTTTATGTAGCATGGTTTTGGAATTATTAATGCAAATTTGACCAGGCATTATTTGATGCTTAGAGGAGCAGTAGGAGGTAACTGCAGAAATGCCTGGAGGCATTACTCGGCTAATGGCTTCATGATCTGTTTTGCCAGACCTGCACTAGAAGGTATCAATGAGGATGCTTCTTCCAAAGGAGAACTCAATCATGACTTGTGCTTTTTATACATTTCAGCAGTGTTTTATTTTTCCATGTTTTTCAAATTTCTCTCTTCTCTCTCCTATTTTGTATTTATCTGAAAATGTCCATAGGCGTATGAGAGTTTCTTCTTACCATTTTTCTAGTTTATAGCAGTTTTTTTGTATTACAGTCAGGTCTTAAAGAAAAAAGTATATAAAAATCTTTAGGATCTATTTACCTACCACATGTTGATTTATTTACTGAGTTTGAAGAGAAAACATAACCTTAAAGTAGGAGACTTGAGAAATGATGATTAGTCAACGTTTTAATCAAAACAGTCTGTGAAGTCCCCACGCTGGGCCAGTAATCAAGGAGCCTGAATCCTCACCACTTACACTGGAGAGAGATGTTCACTTGAAATACAAAAGGATACACTCAGTATTTCCAAATGCAGACCTCTCTGCATCAAGTACAATTTCCCTTAAGAGCACACAGGGAACACAGTCAGCCTGGGGTCTGGATTTCTCTATACCTGTCTCCCTTCAGGTCCCCAATAAGACTCCCAACTGGCACAGCTTCAGAGTTAAGTCCTCAGCCAAGTGCCCAAGCCAAGTCCTCCACCACTCCTCTGTGAAACCAGTGCTTCGCGTCCCTGCTCCAAGTAGCTGACACATGCACACTTTCAGATTTGATTTGCACATACAGACACACACCTAGGAAAGGCGGGTACAGGTTTACTAACTTGGCCTTCTTCTGCCCAAACTATAAGGTAGTTATCACTGGCACCAGGCACTGCAAAGCCAGCTACCTAAGGCTTTTGCAAGGGTACCCAATTATACTGAGTGGAATTAATATTAATACAAATGGTAATGTTGACCAAACAGCCAGGGTCTCAGAAGTGGCCAGAGTTATCACCAAATAAAGATGCAAACACTTTCAAAAACTAAATATTTTTCTAAAAGGGCCAGCTGCAATGAGAAGTTGAAATATATTTAATAATAAATAATAAAATAACATGAAAATACTAAATATCTATTTACAGTAAACACCAGAGTTTCAGACACAGGGAATATTAAAAATAAGACAGATGGAAAGTTTCACACAGTTATAGAAAAACAGTATTTAGCTAGTCTTACTATTGTTTCCTAACTGATCTAGAGAATTACTATTCCTACTTACTGAATAGAGCAAGGCATGATGGGTGAGTGGTCCTTGTTGTCAGATCGAAGACAGAATACAGAATGCTGCTAAAACTTCAGTCTTCTCTAATATTAAAGCATTATTTCTGTATAGAAAGACATTACATACATCTGGCCATCTGATTCTGCTTCCTTCACTATCTCCCATCACTAGAAGCTACCAATACACACAGGGATTTGCTCAGATGTGGTGTCGCTGCTGGAAGTCATAAAACCATAAAACCATTTCACTCTTCCTACAGGAGCTACCAACATAAAATCATAAAACCATTTCACTCTTCCTGCAGAAGCTACCGACCTATTTTAGTACAGACATTGCATCTTTGGCTCCCTTCAAAACTGTGGAATAACATCTTTATGGCTTAACCTATAAAGTAATTTAATTTTAAGAATAATTTGTAAAGTCAAGTGAATTAAGATTAGCATCTTCACTTCCAGTATATGCTATTACAATGTATACATTTAAACAGTTAAAATAATGCATGTACATCACTTTTCCTTCTAGCAGGCACACAGCTGATACATTTTAAAGGAAGCAGACCTCACAAATACATTTTCAGCACAAGCATCTGTACAAATCAGTTTGATATACAAATGACATATAATTATTTACAAAATTCCAGCTACCTGTGTTGGCATATGTTACAAACCCACTGCTCTATATCTCCTGGCAGTACCTCCTGTTGTCACATAGTCATACACAGGTTTCCACATAACTAAAACACAGACATTTTCCCAAAACACATCTAAGTAACCAATGGTTATCAAAAGTGAAAATAAAATTGAAAAAGGGCACGTGGTGGAACTGCATATATGTGGGAGTATCATTAATCTAATGTCAATATCTTCACAGGTACTTGACTACTGTTTATCTTTACTGGCCCTTGACCAGAATTAGCTTTTTTAGGGATGAAAACTACTACTGAAGAAATAACTGGCCAACACTACTCAAGAAAGGAGTGCAAACAATTTTTACTTGCTTTTCCTTGTTGTGAAAATTCTCCAAAGTAATATCAATGCATACCTCAAAAAAGGGAAATTGTGAGAGCAACAAAGAGCATTTTAAGAATTCAGTCAGAGGGTCCAGATGATGGATAGTCTCTTAGAAGAGGATACAGTCTAGAGTGTTGAGGGATTCAAATGTACATGAGGCAGAAAAATATAGTTCAAGTAAAATTTAAAAGTTCTACGTTCAGTGACACACTGAAAATGTGATGAGATATTTTGCACTGACTTTTGTTGATCTGATTAGTACCACAAGCCCTATGGTCTATTTTAAGGGGAGACCCATGATGACATTTATAAAGATGTAGGTAAATTTTGCTAAGACACCAGAGAAATTCCCCTACTCTATTCACTCAACAATCATGCCTTAGATATACCTCCCTAGCTATGAGATTCCCCCTACCTTTTTAGTAAGTTTCATGGGATCCTTAACATCCAGCTAAGCTACCAGTTACTGAGGCAGATGGCATTTTGGTTTAATATAGCATCTGAATGACAGTCTTATGTAGGAATATAACACCCTCTAGTAATACTATAGTGCTTTGTCACTAGTACAACATAAATTCCATAATCAAAGTTAAGCATTCAATCTGGAGAGCTACTGACACTACTAGACAGTTGCTATGGGTCAAGTAATTCTTACCTTGTGTCAGGACAATTTTTTTTTTTACATTAAATTGGTGTATCATCAGCAAAACAGTTTAGCCTACCACAAGGATTAAAAGGCTACTGCATAAGATATGCCATAACATCAGCTTAACATTTTGAAAGTCCTGTGCAGTATCTTATATTAGCAAACAAATTCAGTGTTCATACTATTCATACTTTACTCAAGATCACAAGTCACATTAAATATACAAAATGTAATATTACCTTTTTCAAAATGTATGGTCTCCACTTTAATATGTCCTCCATTAGAGGGAAATAAGGACTCAGTTTGTCCAGAAACTTGTATAAAATTATCGCCTACATTGTATCCGATAAACTAGGAAAATAAAGAAGATCAATTTAAGCAAACATTCTGGGATTACCCTTTACTCCAAACAGAAGATAAAATGTGCAGATCTTCACCCCTTGCAGAAAGCAAATCTTATCATTGTAACTTCCTATAAGGTCTGAAATGTCTTCCAGTCACTGAGAGGTCAACTTATCTCCTAGGTACTCTTATTCACACATTATTAAGCAGTGACTAGTGCTTACCATTGAGATTGAAATTACCCATCCAAGACAAGATTTACTTCCTAAGACGTACCTAGGAGAAAGCTATCACATTAAGGAACTCTCAATATAAAATAGTTACTGGAGAATATGCCTACTCCTGAATAGATCCAGCATTATAGAACAGACTCCCATCTGAATTAAGGGGCCTTGAATCCCTCATTGAGTTCAAAAAGGCCTTCTTCGAACACATGTACAAGGAAACTGAGTGTAAGTGTTTTAGAGACAATAGTCAGCTTCACCATTTACTATCAAACACCATGCTACTTCTAACAAAACAGTCACCATGCAATGTTGAATTCTAAAAACATGCAACATCCAGCATGACAGTCTTTAATAATTGTTATTCTAAATATTGCCCTAGTTGTTTTCTTAACTGTTGAAATTCAAAATATATGCATATATTGTAAATGTAGTAAACTTTGGTTTTACTGTTAACTCTTTCTGTAAAATGTTCTTCTTTACAAATGTCTATGTAATAAGCAATAAGGATCAGCAACAAGCATATGTTTGTTCCAAGATGCTTTAAAACACATTTTATTTTGCATTTATGCTTATGTATTAAACATTCCTTGACTATTCATGTTTTTTACTTTAGTTTCCTGTACATTGGGGATTGTGGCTGAAAAGGGTCTTTGGACCAGCTCACCTACTGTGATACGAATAACAAATTCCACTCCACACTGTGTAATGATCCCACAAAAACAAATGCCTGCATTCTGCAATGAACCAGCAGTTCAAAAAAACTATCCTCCTAATTAAAGCTTGATAAAACAAATGTACAATCACACACTGAAACCTTATAACACACACATATACACACACACAAGCACACGTGTGTGTATATTTTTTCCATAAAACAGTCCATTGTTAAAACACATTTTTACTGATGTATTTTTCCTTGTTTAAATATCTGGGCAGATGAAAATCCCAACTACCAATTCAGGATGCAAACTGTATGAATAAAAGCACGTTACAAATTAAACATATATGAAGCTTGGAAGTCATAAAGATTAAATAACCATTAAAAAAACATCTGAGTTAAGTGCAATAATATGAAGTGCACTTGGCCTACAATAGTAGACTACTGCGTCATTCATGTTAATGCCTTTAGTATTACAATATGGATTTTTCAATGTATTAGATTAATTATTGCAGAAAATGGCAACAAAGTTAAGGTAAACATTTTTACACTGCTAATATATCTGTCTTCATTTCAGTTTAGAATGGGCACTACGTTCTTTCAATTATTCTTTTTGGTGCTAAACTTACCAGATAACATTCTTGTCCCAGTGCCTGTTCCCAGTCTCCATAGCCATGATTTCTCTCATTGATCATCTGGCTTACCTGCAGAACAGGATTTCACTTACTAGGGGACTTAAGAAAGAGGAGAGACAAGGCCATCCTAGTACACCACCACCATTCTGGTGGAGGTAATTTTTTTTTTTTTTTTTTGTGATGAGCTTTTTCTTTATTCCCATCATCACCAGTGCTTGACATGCAATGGTGTTAGCATAGTGTGTGTGCATGAATATAGCCTTTGTTGTGAGAAACTGTGCTTCTTTCGCTCAATAGAAAGCAAGACTTAAGTACTGCTCATACGCAATCACCTCCTCTTCAGGCAATCAGTTTGCTACGAAAATTTAGATTGCTAGTGTCATAAATAGCACTGCATGCTCTATATGAGTAGACTAGCCAAGAAGGGGCATCACTTTAATTCCCATTTAATTTTGCCAGCACAGCTGCATATTGGGATAAAGCCCTGACAAGAGACCGGGTGACCTGGGTCCAGTTAGTGGCTCTGGCATCTGAGATGCTGGCAGAGGAGGATGGGATGGGGGAAAGATGTACAGGCTTGGGGCACACGAAGCAGTTAAATTTTCCTTGCAGTGGCTGAGGAACTAGCAGAGTGATTCCTGTGGGTGGGTGTAGCATCAGGCTGATGTCATCTCCTTATAGAAGTGAGTAGTGAATCAACATGATATTCCAACTGAATGCTCCACCCACAGGGTGTTACTGGAGAACACATGGGGTGAGGACAAAGAAAAGGAAAAGACTCTCAACAGTAGTATGCCACAGACCCAGGATGCTTTGATTCTCATTGGCTCCAATCCTTATTCAAAGTTAGTCTGAGGGAAGCCAAGAAGGGTAGGTAGACCCAACAACACTGTTCATCTCCATTGTGTTTGTGATGCAGAGAATGCAGCACTTTTCAATTATACTAACAAAATTTCCTCCTTTTATTTTGCATGGAATCTTTCACTGTTAACAACAGTACCTTTATTGGCTTCACACAACCTCATATTTGTTAGGGGCTTAGAGAGCTTTTGTGCTCTTTATACATTATTCCACCACCACCAGTATAAGAACTGTCTCTGTCTTTAAGCATATCCTCACACTCACACACATATATAAATATGTAAACACACTACATAAGTCTCAGAGTCAGAGATAATCTTTTTTTATAGAAGACACAAGAATGAGAACAGAAAATAACATAAAAATTCAAAATAATTAATAAAAAACAATACAATCCTGTAGAATGAAATGACTGAGGGAAACACAGAATCAAGAAGAAAAAATCAAGTACTACTAGAACTCATTCAGAATAAGATTACTGTGAGATCTGAAAGAAATAAAAGTGGTATAGTTCTGAAAAGACTTGGTAACAAACTTCCATAACATGTGCAAATAAATGCTGAAAGCCTTACTACAAGAATAAAGCATGTCTTATTCTCTTCAGAAGAGTATGTTTGATATAATAAAGAGTTCTAGAATTAATACAGCAATGGTACCCAAAATATAACTACTTGAAGAAATTCATAACAATTTATAAGCCACAACAAAGGTTTTACCTATAAATAAAGTAACGCTACTAAGCAGATAGACACCAAGACAATGGAAAGAAGGAGAAGGAGGGCAAGCAGCAAATCTAACAATACAATGGCATGGCATGCTTATCCTTACAAAGTCTTACATATAAATGATGATAAGCATGAGATCAACACAAAGAAATAAAAAAAATGTGGTAAAAAAGAAAACAGGCAATGGTTACTCTTATGTGCTGAGAAAGTTACTAAGTTAAAGGAAGACACCAGGGCCTAATTCAGAAAACATATAAGCTTAGCTGCTAGGCTTTGATGTGGCTAAGTGAACAGTGGAATGGCATGCAACAAATTTAAAAACTGCTTTCACCTTAAACACTTTGTTCTTGGAAGCTGTTAATGTTTATTATCTCTTCACTTGCGACAGAAACAACAGCATGGAAATGTTGAGCTGCAGATTAGGCAGCCCTGCAGTTCAGCATTCCCTGTGAAAATGTTTAGTGTACCATATCATTAACGCGCACACAGAGCATTCATGAACAACAAAGCATTTCTACAGTTGCCCTGTGTAGCTACAGCAAAAACAGGAAAATACAAATATTACTACCCTCTTCAAATCAACTCACTAAAAAGAATACTTCAATAAATAACTTGTAACAACTTGTAATAAAAATAAAACTGTAGTAGCAGAGGAAACATTGGCTCGAGATGATTGCCACTGTTGAAGTGACACCCCAACCCCATGTGTAAAATGGGCAAAAGGGGTTGAGGATAATAACAGAGGGAAACTTCTATTTACAACCTTAGTACCTCCACATAAATGTTTTCTAGCGGTTGGGAGAAACAAATTTCAACTGTTTATAATTATAAATAAAACAATTAAATAATCACAAACCCCATATTGTGAAGATTAAAATTTAAAAATACATCACCTTCTTAAACTAAATAACACCATTCCAAATTGACATTCAATCCCTTTGTTACCAACGTATCATACTTTGATATCCAAATCATGGGAGGATAACTTACTAAGTACTACACGTTAACTGCATCAAGATTAGCTCCATAGTGTCAGTTAATGTGATACTATCAAACTAAGAGGAGAAACACTATCTATGTATATTTTATATATTTATATATTTATTTAACATTTATTTTCCAGGAAAGTCCAACTGGGACAGAGCCTATTTTCAAAGGAGGCCCGGGGAAAAACACTCCAGATGCATGTCTTCGGAATGTGGGAGGAAACCGGAGCACCAGAAGGAAACTCACCTGATTGCAGGGAGGACATGTAGACACCACACAGAAGGCAACTAAACTGAGAATCGAACTAGAGAACCTCTTGCTGAGAGGCGACAACACTAACCGCTGCACCACTGGGCTGCATATATATATATATATATATATATATATATATATGTATGTGTGTGTGTGTGTGTGTGTGTGTGTGTGTGTGTGTGTGTGTGTATATAAATATATATATATATATATGTGTACATACATATATATATATATATATATATATATATATATATATATATATCTATATATATATATATATATATATATATTTATATTATATATATCTATATATATCTATATATATATATATATATATATATATATATATATATATACATATACACATACATGTATATATATATATATATATATATATATATTATATATATCTATATATATATATATATATATATATATATATATTATGGGTCTACTATATTTGGTTGAATTACATTTGGTTGAAAATGATTTCAGGCAGTTAATTTCACCGAAAATGCATTTCACTGAAAACCCATTTGGTCGAATTTCCGTTGGTCGAAAATGGAATATAGCCCCTGCCCCACTCCAGTGCGACCCTGGAGTGAGAATATAAAGTAAGGGGGTGGGGGGCTCATCCCCCCTATTGGGGGTGGGGTGGGGTGTGTAGCTCCCCCACATAATTGCAGTGTATGCAGTATTATATACATGTGCATCCATTAAAAATACATTGAAACATATAACGTCAGTAAAAGCTACGCCCCCCCCCCACACCCCTCCTAACTTTATACTCTCACTCCAGGGTCGCACTGCAGTGGGGCAGAGGCTATATTCCATTTTCGACCAAATGGGCTTTCAATCAAATGAGCTTTCAGTGAAGTGGGCTGCCTGAAATCATTTTTGACCAAATGGAATTCGACCAAAAGCAGTAGACTCATATAAAAATTTGGTAGAGAAAGCTTATGTTATATAAAGACAGCTTAATGCAGTCAGTTAACCAACATATTTTAAAATAAGGTGGGAAACGTGTGTGCTTCGGGGGGCATGCAGCCATGAACCGAGCAAGCAAACTTCATGAAGACACTGAGCAGAAGCCAGGACTGAACCCTAGAGTAGTGAGGCAGAGACCTCACCAATCAGCCAACAATACTGCCTAAGCCAAGTCATAGGAAAGTGTAATCTAGCTAGCAATTTAGTTTTATTTTCCCACAGAAGCCCCTAATTTGTTGCTTTTGTAGATATCAGTGTGCTGCTGTTTTTGCAGCTGAGATCTGTACTGACCATCAGTCCTGTTCAGCCAGTTTGCTAACTTAACATCTTGCCCAGCTGCAGTTGAATTACTTCACTTGGAACATTGGAAACACCAGTTTCCAATGACGTGTTTTCAATGACACCTTCTCTTTGATAAATGCCAAATAAGATGACTACAACACTGAAATGCTCCTGCCAGAAGAAACACCATCCAAAAAGAATACCATCCCTGCTGAATGCATTGTTTCAAAATGAGGCAAATCTGTCTTTTTCAACACAATATTCAAATCCCAAATAGAAGAGGCATGCTTTTTTAGTGACTTTAAGAAAAGAGATCCTTTAAGAAAAGCCCTGACAGAAGACTAAGCTGCTACAAAGCAGATGACTGGAAGATAGATAGAGATTACAAAAACGCAAACCTTAATTGATGAATAAGCTAAATTAAAATCAGATAAGCACTTTAAGTAATTTGGAAACTTTGGCAAGGAAGAGTGTAAACAATTTAGATTATGTGCCTTAATCCAAGAAACCTTTGTATGTAGGGGTTTCTTATATTTGGCCTTAACCTCTTTGAAAATATTTAAAAGTATCTATTATTAGAAATAATCTGTTGGTTTAGTGCCAAGGATTAAGGCTATAAACCATTAGCAAGTTTTGTCCTCTAATCCAGGGTTTGATTTCCTTTTCCCTGTTTGCCTGAAGTCACTTAACCAGACAGCGTGCCTACATCACCTTTGAAAACATTCCTGCACCTATTGGGTTTACCTTGTTAACATGAATAAAACAGAGGAAAACAATCTAGAACAAAAATTCTACATTTTCTACTGACTGATTCAGAGCCTTTAGATTGGGATGTAGAATGCTAACTTCTTGCAGGATTGCCGATTTCATGGTGGAAGAACAGTAGGCTCATTGGCAGTGGAGACAAAATATGTGGGACAGGAAACCGCTATCCATATTAGGCCCTTAGGCAAACTTGCCCTGTTTTGATTTCAAGAGAGCTTTCTGGAGTAAGAGAAATGTAGGAAAGACATATGGCAAAATGTGGTTCCTGATTCTACTTCCTTACTAGTGATTCAAGAAATGCCATGGAAATTATAAAGAAACATTGGCAGGTGCTATTAGCTGATGAAACCATCAGAGAAATAGTAGGTGAATATCCTAAAGTTAAATATGAAAACTATAAATTGCTTAAAAGGAAGTTATGTTATCCGAAAAATACTTCAGAAATAATAATGGTTGAGCATAATCAGCATGTATTTAGTACAAGTCCCTGCGGACAGTGCAATTATTGGAGTTTTATACATACAGGAGGACTGTTTATATAGCCGGACACAGGGAGGTGATATTTCTTTAAGCTAATAGCAGATTGTGGCAGTAGTCCCATAGTACATGTAGCAAGTTGCCAAACATGCAGTAAATTTTATGTAGGAAAAACAGACAGAGACCTGCACAATAGAATACATGAACACGTTTATAATATTAGGATTGGAACACCAAATAATGCCTTAGCTAAGCATGTTAGAGACACTAATGAAACACACTACTTTAAGTTCATGGTAGTAAATAAAATAAAATCACCATGAGGCAAAGGGGACATGAGTAATAAAATGGAGATTAATGAATCAGAATAGATTATTAAATTACAAGCAACAGAAAGCAGTTTCTCAATGATAGAATTCCTATCAAACCTCATCTGAAACCAAGAAGGCATCAGTAAGGTGCTGACTTTTTATGAACTAAATGTAAACAATTCTTGTTGCTATGCATTTACTGCAAACTGAATGAAAACAATGTTTTGATAAGTGTTTCGTGATAGGCTAGTTTTTAGCACCAACTTTTAATTAATTGAGTTGGATTGGTGTGTCTTTAATGAGCTAAATATAAAGTAAGTGTTTTAGAACTGATAAATTGGTCTGATGAAGCAACAATGAGAGTTGTGAAAGTGCTTACCATTTTTATTATTTTTTTATATGAAGTAAATATATATGTTTTAATCACTTGTACTGTCATTTTTACTGCCGAATGAACAGTGCATGTTTAGCCATGTGTTGACTCTGTTTGCTTTTGGATTGTTTACATACAAGTTTTGGAGCACAGCATTTACTGCATTGGCTGTAGCAGTTTGTTTTGTGATACACTATAAATATGTATTAATGATGAGTTTTATATTGGAAAGTCAATTCACCAAGTTGTTATTGCTATATGGATAGTTCAACCTCTAAATAAATAAAGTTAAAAAAAAACAGAAATTGTCTTGTAGTGATTGCCTGTTGCCAACAGGAGACTGACTGGATCTCTTTTCTCCTGTCCTGCTTCACAGTGCCTTTCATTAACAATAAACCTCCTACGAAAGTTACTGATGGTGAGGGAAACATAACATTTCTGTAATTTACTGTTAATCCTGGTGTTAGAAAAATGCATAATAGCAATAAGCATGCTTAGTGCATTAAAGGCTTAAAAGGGTTAATACATTTATTCTGTTCATTTTGTATAAATCTGCACAGCTACTAGAAACTTAATAAAAGACACTTTATTCTGCTTATGCAATGAAAATATGTGCAGCTACTAGAAACTTAATAAGAGACATTTTATTCTGCTTATGCCATGAGAAAATGTGCAGCTGCTAGAAGCCTTGATAAAGAAAACAATAGATGTTTGAAAGCTTAAACCATAGTCAGCACTACTTGTACCAAAGCTAGAAATGTACCTTGAATCTAGACAAAATGTAATGCATGTATTAGAACTGTACAACTGAAGAAATGAAGAATCAAGGAGGGCTAAAATAAGCCCAAGGCCAGGTTGTTTTTCTCAAATGTTTTTGCAAGACAGCAATAATCTGACCATGTCAGCAATAAGTCTGGTAACATTTTCTGTGTAACATACAGAAAGCAGTGTCCAACTACATCAGCAGTAGATTAGTAACATTTTCTGTGTGACATGAAGGGAACTGTATAAGAATAACATACTGATCTCCAGAAAATTAGACAAACCTTGTACCTACATGCTTTGTCTCCTTGCGGCAAGTAATAAAGGGTGCCTTGCTTGAACCTAACGTGCATTGATCTTTGAAGTTTTTCCTTTTACAGATTGGTCCTTCGGACCAGAACCCTCTCTTCGCCTCGGATCAGACGGCCAAGTGGTTGAAACCGTACGAGGAAGAAACCAAATCGGTTCTTCTTGTATGGAAAGTCCTCCGACTGAATTGTCATCAAAAGAGGCCAGCCACTTTCTGATCTGTGACTGAAGGACGGGTCTCTGCGAATCGGTGATCAATCATGTGGGCTCAGGTAAGGTGAATCTACTTTTTTCTGTTATAGATCAGGGACTAGATGTGTATTGTTTTTTGTCAGATTATATTTTTCTTACAGTCAGGGATAAAAAAGGTACTGTCTTGTCACAGATCAGGAGAAACAGAATAAGTAAACTTTAGGCAGTCATTCTGAAGAGACTATAACAAAATCCGTGGTACACGTTAAAATTAGAGAAGTTACGTAACAATCAAAGGTAAAATAAAATGGGTAATAATTGCACAAAAACACCCCAGAACCAGCCGTTAACGGAAGATGCAAAATATATGCAGTTGCAGCGCGCCGATAATATTAGATATTTTTCAAAATGGGTTAATAAGTATGAATTCGATGGAAAATTAGAAAAATCCTCGCTTATCAAACTTGTTAAACAACTCAAAAATGATTCCAAGGGTCAGGTAAAAAAGCAACGGTGGTTAGGAATTCCTCAAGCACACAGGTGGCTGGAGGAAGTAAACCGTAGAGACCAAAAGAACAAAGATTCAAAAGCAATGTTTTTAGATAAGGAGGATAATAACTTAGTAATAGCATCAGCACCTCCACCTCCCTTACCAGAATATGAAGTGAGTGAACAGGTTAGTCCACCCCCACTATATCATGTGGTCACTAGAGATAGAGATATTATAAAACTAAAACTAATGAAAATCAGAGATCCCATCAACACCAGGTCCCGAACAAAGGCAAGTAATTCAGAAGAAGGTATCGAGTTATGGCAAATAGTTAAAAATTCACGATCTATAGGAGAAGAAGAAGAAATATGCCCGCTTATAGAAGTACCTAATCCTCAGGCAGGTCAAAACAATCAGGACCCAACTATTTTAGTATATAGACCTTGGACTCCGGAAGATATCCGGAAAGCCACTGAGGGAATTCCCCATCCGAAGATTAATTTTAGAAAATTCTCAGAAGACTTACAAGGAATGAGGTTAAATTATAACTTAAATGGAGAAGAAATAGAAAAGGTAGTTAGACAAATTGTAGGGCCAGATTGGTACATGATTTGTGGCAACTGGAATCCTTGTGATGCTGTGCAAAGACCCCTCCCACATAGCAGCGCAGAGTTAGACACTAGAGTAAAAGGTCTTACAGACCGCATCTCTGAAAAATGGAAACCTAGGGCAGACTGGACTTGCATTAATCAATGCATCCAACAAGAAGGTGAAACAATTGACCGGAACTATGCCAGATTGTTAGAATGTTTTAATAACCACTGTGGAATGCAGGTTCCCAAAGATCAAATGCAAGATTCCCCATATGAACAGCAGTTAAAGAATGCATTTTTAAAAGGCAGTAGCATGCCTATAAGCAGTTTTATTATGAAACACATGGTAGACCATCGTACAAGCAGGTTACAATCATTACTTGAATATGCTAGGCATGCCGAAAGGCATTTTAATAGCAAAAAGAAAAAGAAGGCTCAAGTATTTTCTGTAGAAGATGGAGCAGAAGTTTATGTAGTACAGTCTGGGAAAAAGGGCAAGAAAAACGCACAGGGAAACAAGCAGTCTGATCAGCGATCAGAGGACTTTGAAGGGCGTAAGAAAAGGGGAGAATGTTTTAAATGTGGTAAAAAGGGACATTTGGCAAGGGATTGCAGGAAAAATAAGAAGGCAACAACGGAAGACAAGGAGGGTGAGGACTAACTATATGATAGTCAAGAATCACTAGAAGGGGTCAGTAAAGAAAGGACAAATGAAAATGTGAAAGAGGGAATAGAGGAAGTGCAGGAAGTTAGCGACAATGAAGAAAACAAAATATTAGACCTTGGAGCTCTATTTAGCAGACACGAAACCAGAAGTTACACTCTTGGTAGAAGGGAGGGAGATCAAATTTTTGTGTGATTCAGGGGCATCACGGACCCTGATACACCCCTCCAAATTACCAGAAAACACAGAGTCACCTGATTACATACTGGTCAAAGCAGCTAATGGACAGCTGTATCAGGAGTCTCTCTCCCGTAACATTGCAATAACTGATCCAGTTTCAGGATTAACACAGAGAAACAAAATTGTAGTTTCCGCAAAATGCCCAGTAAATCTCTTGGGCAGAGATCTCATGCAGATATTTGGTATAGCAGTAGTCCCAACCATGCAGGGTATGGAAGCACAGCGACAAACTAACACCTTTGTGGTGCAATCGGGGGATGAAATGTTTTACTGGTACAGCCAGGACTTGGTTACAACTGATCCAGGGACTGTGACCAAGGAACTAATGAAGGTAGCCATCAGCAAGTTTCCCTCCCTTGACATTGATAAGCAACACCTGTTGCACTGTACCCTGTATTTTTGTAACACACCAGGACCTGATAAGGAATATGAGAAAGAATTATTTAAGAATCATACAAATAGATTGATACTGCGTAACCTGTACTGGGACACAGAAGGGAACAGTGTAGCCAGCTGTTCACTGCCCCAGGAGTTTTTTGCACTTTATAAATCTAATCGATTACCACATGTTAGCTTACCAAAAACAAAATTATAAAATGGGCAAACCTAGGAGAGAAAGCCACGAGATGGGAGAAACAAACAGAACTGGAACTGTCAGGACAGGGAATACAAGTACAAAAACTGAATTTGGTAACTCAGACCAACCCAGCTGTGCACTTGCAATCTTGCGAAGACAGCTGATGGACACTCCTATTAAAGGAGGAAGAAAACGCATTGCGAGATATACTAGAGACTCTCTGGTCAACAGGAAAATCAGATGTAGGACTCATTCGTACAGCAGGGCCAGTTACTATCACACCAAAGTCAGCATTTAGACCACAAAAAAGACAGTATCCCTTAAGAAAGGATGCAGAGGCAGAGATAAAGCCTATTATAGCAGCATTACTTAAAGGAGGGATACTAGTAGAATCTCCCGATTCACCATGTAACGCACCCTTATTTCCAGTTAAAAAGGCCACTGGAGAATGGCGTATGGTCCAGGATTTACAAGCAGTAAATGATGCAGTAATACCAAGGGCACCCACAGTGCCAGATCCACACACCCTGTTAAATGACTTAAAACCTCAACAAAAGTATTTTTCTGTGGTAGACATTAGCAACGCATTCTTTTCGATACCGATACACCCTGATAGCCAGTATTGGTTTGCATTTACATTTCAGGGAAAAAGATATACATATACACGCCTAACACAGGGATATTGTGAAAGTCCAATGATATTCTCACAAGAAATGGCAAGCAACTTGGCGGGATTCAACCCACCAAAAGGTAGTCAGGTTTTACTTTATGCTGATGACATTTTGTTGGCGGCCCCCACCCAGCAGGATTGTAGGGAAGATACCATAGCACTTCTACGATTCTTAGCCACTGAGGGACATAAGGTAAACAAAGACAAACTGCAGCTCTGGAAAAAACAGGTCAAATACCTAGGATATGTAATATCCAAGGAAGGTAGAACGTTAGATGAGGATAGAAAAGTAGCAATTTTGCAAGCACCAAAACCCACTACCAAGAAGGAAATGATGTCCTTCCTGGGTACAACTAATTTTTGCCGAAGCTGGATTCCAAACTATGCCTTGGAATCTGCACCTTTAACTGACCTTATATATAAGATGTCTATGGCAGTGCAGGATTTGTTACAATGGACACCAGAGGCAGAATCTGCCTTTTGTAAACTAAAGCAGTTAATAGCGTCCTCACTAGTTCTGGGATTGCCAAACTATCATAAACGTTTTTTCCAGACTGTAGATTGCAAGCAGGGTGATATGACATCAGTATTAACACAACAGCATGGGGATAAGCAATGCCCCATTGCTTACTATTCATCACAACTGGACCCAGTGGCATGGTCCTTACCCCACTGTGTACAAGCAGTAGTTGCAGCTGCAATGGCAGTACAGGCTTCGGCCTCAGGAGTCTTGTTCCACCCTCTCACTTTGAGAGTACCCCATGCAGTCGCGATCATTTTACTGCAAGAAAAGGTGGCATATCTCAACCCTGCTAGGCATCTTTCCTGCATGACTATATTGTTGAGCCAACCTCATATGACAATTGAACGATGTATGACTTTGAACCCTTCTACTCTGCTCCCAACCCGTGCAGACGGCACACTGCACCGCTGCCTGCAGGTAACTGAGCAAAAGGCACTACCTAGAAAAGATCTCACGGATGTCCCCTTGGATAATGCTGAGGTGACATATTACGTGGATGGCTCGTGCAAATGGGGTCTTGCAGGACAGAACCTAGTAGGATATGCAGTAGTCTCTGATACTGAGATTGTAGAAGCAAAATCCTTACCACACAATTTATCTGCACAGGCAGCAGAATTGATTGCCCTGACACGGGCATGTACCTTAGCAAAGGGTAAATGTGTAAACATTTTTACTGATAGCCAGTATGCTTTCTCCACTGTACATGTGTTTGCACAACAGTGGAAAAACCAGGGAATGATAACATCTACTGGCAAACCTATAAATCATGCACAGTTTATTTTAGATCTTTTAGAATCATTCAGTTACCTCAGAAAGTGGCCATTTGCAAATGTACAGCTCAAACCAAGCAACAAGATAGGATTTCAAAAGGTAATGCAATAGCTGATACAGCTGCAAAACAAGCAGCCACAGAAGTATTTCTTTTAAATGAGGAATTACAACCCTCTGAAACTTTACATCTAGACATGTTAAAAACAATGCAGACACTCACTATGCAAGCTGAAAAACAGCGATGGATAAAACGAGGAGCAATCCTCAAAAAGGGGCTGTACATCTTTAAAGAGGGAAAACCGATACTACCCTCTAATTTGTTTCGCTATGCAGCATGGTTGAGCCATGGGCAGTGCCATGTCTCAACAGGGGGGATGATACAGCTGGTAAACCAGGTGTTCACAACGTACGGATTTACAAACTACTCTAAAAAATTTTGTTTAATGTGTCAGATTTGTAACGAACATCATGCACAGGGGGCGATAAAGCCCAAGCAAGGGAGTTTCCCCACACCACCATATCCGTTTCACACTATCTGTATGGATTTCATAGAATTGAACAAATGTGAAAATAAGAAGTATTGTTTTGTCATTATAGATATGTTTTCCAGGTGGGTGGAAGCCTTTCCAACCAAAAATCCAGATGCAGCTACAGTGGCAAAAGTACTTGATAAGGAAATTATTCCTACGTTTGGCATTCCGGAAAGACTCTACAGGGACAATGGTACACACTTTGTAAATCAAACCATACAGCAGTTGAGTAAGCATTTTGGTATTTCTTTAAAAAATCATTGTGCATACCATCCACAGTCTGCAGGGCTGGTTGAAAGGCATAATGGTATACTAAAAAGCAAATTGAGAAAATTAATAGCTGAGACAGGAAAAACTTGGTTGTACTGTTTACCCCTGGCACTGTTGAACATGAGAACTGTCCCTACAGCAAAAGGATTGACTCCTTTTGAAAAATTGTTTGGAAGAGCTTATTATACACCCCAGTGGAAACTTCTCATGTCATCAGACCAGGAAGCTGATTTCACACTAGCTGAATATATGAAAAAATTGTTGAGTTCTAAACATCTGTTGCAGTCAAATTCTGTTTCAGATAAAAAACAAACTGAAACATCGGAAGTGACAGTGACGCCAGGAGACTGGGTATGGATTAAAATCGTGAAGCGAAAGAACTGGGCATCGCCAAGGTGGGAAGGTCCCTACCAGGTGCTTCTTTCGACATCTACTGCAGTCAAGTTAGCGGAACAAGCTTCGTGAATACATCTGACGCACTGCAAGCTGGTAAAAAACTTTGAATTGGACAAAGATCTTACCTCTCCATCGGGACCCTAAGCACAAAGTCTGGCTACAAAGGGGGGTCAGATCAATAGGAACTGATCCGTCTCAAACCCAGTGAAGCAACCATCGGTGCTAAAGGTCCTATTAGGGCAGAGAGTAAGATCACTTGTCCAAAGTGAGATGACGGAATCCAGTAAGATCCAAATATACCTACTTGGAAGAACCGGAGAAAACGGAAATGCAGAACAACCGTTTCCACAAAAGTATTACAAGACCATCCTGTTGACTGTACTGGTAACAATAATCTTTTTATTGTGGCCATTTCTTTTCTCAGCCACGCAAGTAGAATTAAATAAGCGTGCAGAGTGGCACCCAAACTTCAATAATTACCAGGCAATCAAATATGTGTATGCTATATGGGGGGTTACTGTTAACTTCAGTTCCCCTAGGGGCTAATAAGACCTGGGAAAACTTAATTCATGATACATCAAATGTCTCATCAAAAGATAAAGTAGCATTACACTTGTCTATTCGACAGAAGGGAACTGTGTGTTTTTATAAGAATGATACAGTCAAGGTGGGATGGAGTTATTGCAATGTAACAGTTCCCTATAGATGCTACACTAAATCTGATAACATCAGATCCTATTGCAACACGAGCTATGATTCATTTATTGAACTGATGCATAGGACAATTGAAGAAGTAAAACATGATGCTGTACTCTACAAACAACTGTCCATAATCGACAGAAAAATGTTTCACGCAGAGCAAGGGTATGTTTATAGTAAAGTTACTACTAAAGTGGAAGATTGTTACTTTATATGCGGAAGAAAAGCATATAAATGGCTACCCGAAAATTGGTCCGACAGTTGTTTTTTGGGGTACCTGGTTCCGGCCATACGACACACGGCAGTTTTACCTCAAGGGAAAATTCGGAATGTCCAAGAAATCAAGAAGCCTGTCAATCCAGTGGGACAAATCAATGCACCCTGGAAATACCATCATGACTTAGGCCCAGGGAATAACAACGGAGTGTCGCACATGGATCTGAGTGATACTGTTATATTGTGGGCAGGCGTACTACCAGCATATGGGAGCAACAAAATCAATCTGGGAACTAAGAAATTTGTCTAAGCTTCTTAAAATAATGAGTAATGCAACCTTTTCTGCCCTAGAATTGGTAACAGCTGAACTGACCACCATGAGAAGAGTGGTACTTCAAAATCGCATGGCTCTTGACTTCACCCTAGTGGCAAGAGGAGGTACGTGCACTTTAATCCAGGAGGAGTGCTGTTCGTACATTCCTGACCACAGACACGAGATAGACAACCATTTTGAGGTAATTCAGCAGGTGTCGGCCATGACCAAACCGGGACCAAATCCATTGATGGACTTTTTTCAGAAATGGTTTGGGGATTAGGGCAGCATCCTGATGAACATTCTGATTGCCATTTGTGTAGGGATAGCCCTACTGATGGTGTGTGGGTGTTGCTGCATCCCCTGCATAAAAGGACTAATTAAAAATTTTGTAGACATTTCAGTTTCAGAAACCTTGTACCAGGATGCTGAACTCGAAGAATTACTAAAAAACTGAAAATGCTTTCATGGGCTTAAACTAAATGACTCTCTAACTGCAAATCCTGAGTAGGAAGAGGTTAAGGGAAGAAAAAATTGTTTACGCTTGTTTTGAAAGTAGAATAAAGTATTAAAAAGGGGGAAATGTTAGAAAAATGCATAATAGCAATATGCATGCTTAGTGCATTAAAGGCTTAAAAGGGTTAATACATTTATTCTGTTCATGTTGTATGAATCTGCACAGCTACTAGAAACTTAATAAAAGACACTTTATTCTGCTTATGCAATGAAAATATGTGCAGTTACTAGAAACTTAATAAGAGACATTTTATTCTGCTTATGCCATGAGAAAATGTGCAGCTGCTAGAAGCCTTGATAAAGAAAACAATAGATGTTTGAAAGCTTAAACCATAGTCAGCAATACTTGTACCAAAGCTAGAAATGTACCTTGAATCTAGACAAAATGTAACGCATGTATTAGAACTGTACAATTGAAGAATTGAAGAATCAAGGAGGGCTAAAATAAGCCCAAGGCCAGGTTGTTTTTCTCAAATGTTTTTGCAAGACAGCAATAATCTGACCATGTCAGCAATAAGTCTGGTAACATTTTCTGTGTAGCATACAGAAAGCTGTGTCCAACTACGTCAGCAGTAGATTAGTAACATTTTCTGTGTCACATGAAGAGAACTGTATAAGAATAACATACTGATCTCCAGAAAATTAGACAAATCTTGTACCTACATGCTTTGTCTCCTTGCGGCAAGTAATAAAGGGTGCCTTGCTTGAACCTAACGTGCATTGATCTTTGAAGTTTTTCCTTTTACACCTGGAGACTGAAACAATGCAGAGATTTTGTTGGATGCTTTGTGTCAGTAGTTCCTTTGTTTTTGCTAGTACCAGACATTTAGAGAGGAGACAATAGTTATGTTTTGCATCTTAAGATACACACACACACTGGAGCTAAACATTTTAAATACTTTGAGGGTTGTGGGTAAACCAAATGGCTGAAATGAAAACTAAAAGTGATGACCTCTTTGGAATCTAATGAAATTTTCTGAGAAGATTTCAATGGAATGTGAAGATATGCATCTTACAAGTCCAGTGTGTCATATATGAATCCTGATTTATGAAAAGTAGTCTTCAGAATCATCATCCTAAGTGTTTTAGCATTTGTAAATTTATTCATACCTGATACGTTTAGAACTGGTCTATATGTGCTGTCCTTTTTGGCACCAGAACTAGTCTAGAATAAAAACCTTCCTTATTTTACTGGTAGGCACTCTCTGTATTCCCTTCTTTGCTAGAAGGTGATCCATCAACTGAAGGGTCAAATGAAGACATGAAGAATGTGGGGGCTAAATGCCATTGTGGCTTCTGAATAAATTATATTGGAAAACCTTGTTCAATATGCTTGCATCATCCATCTGTCTGTGGTATCCCCTGCAAGGCAGAAAGATGACTCTGAAACATGTCTCTTGGGAATATGATGTAAGGGATTAGGGGAAGACAGCAGCCATTTTAAAGATTTCTGGTTGTACATTAATTTCCTGATGCATGTGAACTTGTAACTGGACTACTTCCTTTTGAATTATTTTTGCTAACAAGAGCGGTATTAAGGTATTTATTTCTATAAAATGTACTAGCAGTAAAATATTTTTTAGGCTGAAATGCACACATATGCTTGAATGAGGACCATTTTCCATCATTTTTGTAACTCAAAACTAATGTCATCAGCTGACTGACCAAACTTAGATTCTTAAATTACTGGAACATTCAAAAGACAATTTTATGTTCTTCTATAAGAGTTTCACAAGAAATGCAAACTTTTCATAAAGTAAATATATTTCGAGGATTAAGAAGAATAATTTTCCCTTTTACAGTCCTGAGAGGTAGGAAAATTAGTCTCTTTTATTAATCATCTTCTTCACTTGAAGAGTCAGGAGAATTTATTTCCTTTTGTCCTCTTGAACCTTCACAGGTGATTATGAAATGTGTTTATTACTATGCTACTCACAGAATGATGTTGCTCCACACCTGGCACCAATATAGTCCCTGTTATGTATGAAACTTGAATATATCTTAGCAAGCAATGTATAGTCAAAATGGATGGTATCACAGAGGGCCAAACTTGGAAAGCATTTGAGAAGTGCTAAGCTTTTTCTCCCCTAAAACCCTTTCAACTATGATGATTAGAGGGAAAAGACCGTTGTATAAGTAAACTTACCATAACAGTAGATGTTTGAAAAGATCACTGTTACAGTAGCCTAAGTTATATGGAATATATCCTGCCAAGGATCAGACAAACTGCCAGCTTCCAAAGCTTTATGGCACCTTTCATGCACCCTAATCACTGTAGAGCTCAAGTAAAATGATAAAAAGACAGTGGATGGAAAGCCAAAATCTCATTGCTTTCTTACCCTGCCAATTAGGTATGTGCTAAGACAGCAAAGCAATGCCAGTTAGGTATGTGCTATGAGAAGAAAGGAATGACCAAAAAACCCATACCATGGTAGAAAAAAACAAAGAATGGGAAAGGGAAAGGGTCTTTGTAAAGCAAATATAATCTATTTGAATATATACTGTTATGGCAAGTTTACTTATTCAACTGTACTATGTTCATCATTAGATCATTGTTGCAATGGCCTGAGCTATTTGAGATGAATACTGGATCTTTAAAAGATAGGGAAGAGGGAGAAAGGTCAGAGTCAAGGAGCCCTTGGAGAATAGTTCTAGCAAAGCCATCTCTGGACCTATAGAAATAATATAATTTGTAGTGTTTGGTAAAGATATGCCTGGAAGTGTCTTGTTATGGAAAGAATAACAAAAAGCTATAACCTGAGACAAGCGTTTAATCATCCTTTCTTCTGTATATAATTGTTTTGACACTGGTTGCCTTTTTTCTCACATTCATGGGGAATAAACAGCTGATTGGAATTCCTGAAGGCCTTTGTCCTGTTAAAATAGTATCAAGCTATTCAGTGGTTAGGTCCATGGAAGTTGTCCTATAGGTTTGGAAGCTGGCAGATTCCCCTATTCTTGGCAGAATATGACCCACATAGCTTAGGCTCCTGCAACAGTGATCTAATGATAAGCATCCATTGTTGCCTAGGCCAAAAGAGGGTAGCTAAAATTATTAATATAAGCCACAGGCTTGTTCTCTTAAATGGAAGAAAATGGTATTAAATGTTGAACTTCAAAAATGTAACCACAATGCACTCTGCTGGAGGAAAGCTGATAAATCAAGCATTGTATAATTGTTTGATCTCAAAACTCGGAGCCGACATGTCTGAATGAAGGAATTCTTCCTATTATTTTGAGACCAGAGTTAATGGCTAGAATTTACATGTATAATGTCTTTTATTGTTCAGGCTTCCTGACCAGCTGCAAGATCAAAAGGGCTGTTGCACTCTGAGTTTCTGTTAGCCTGGGAAACAGAGAATAATGATGTAATCTGAAATAAGTCAGTGATACTGTGTTATTAATTTGAGGACAGAGTGTGAGAGAGAGAATCAGAGCATTTTGCATTTGTTTTCGGAACTGACAACATCACCAGCACTGCCTTGCTCTATATGTAAGTTTATTTTAGAACTGTGCTTGCTCTTAGATATAGATAGGAAATATGAAGTCTAGTCTAGCTGTTTTCTGTACTGATGTCAGAACTTTTCTGCTGTATTATTTTAAGCATTTCTCTGTGATCTCTGAACTCTTGATTAGCACTTTGTAGTAAGACGTATTGTCTTGTGTTCTTATTTATTATTAAATATTTTTAAACCTTTCAACTGTGGCCGTTTCATGTAGAGATAATTTGCATGTATATAGTGATACTGTCCAAGCCAATCCAATAGTCACACTTACTATTTGGATAATAATATTGCACAGTAATAAATGGACACCCTTAGAGAAGGGCCTTATTAGTAGCTGATATTAGTGGTTGGTGGCAAGTGGTACTACCTTATAGTCTGGGCAGAAGGGGTATAGCTGGAGAATCTGTGCCAGCCTTCCCCAGGAGTATCTGTGTGTTTGTATATAACGCATATCTCAGAGTGTGTGCGTGTCAGCTAGTTGGGCAGGGACATGAAGCACTGGTTGGACAGAGAAGGTGCTGGAGGTTTTAGCTTGACCACTAGGCTGAGGTCTGGACCCTACAGCTGTGCCAGTGGGGAGTCCTATTGGGGATCTGGAGAGAAAGGGAGAAATCAGCCCCAGACTGACTGTGATCTCTGTGTGCTCTTAAGGGAAATTGTACTTTACTGTGTGTGTATTTGTTATCCTTCCCAAGATGGATGCCCCTCACTGTTGTTAGTGGTGAGGATTGAGGCTCCTTGATTGCTGGGCCAGTGCACGGGCATCACATATTAATTTATGTGAAGGCTGCCAGCCTAGCCAGATAGAATTTTGTAGATAATTCTATCATTTGTAAATATTAATATAAGCCACAGGCTTGTTCTCTTAAATGGAAGAAAATGGTGTTAAATGTTGAACTACAAAAATGTAACCACATTGCATTCTGCTGGAGGAAAGCTGATAAGTCAAGCATCGTATAATTGTTTGATCTCAAAACTTGGAGTGTAACAGTCCTTTTGATCTTGCAGCTCGTTAGGTAGCCAGAGTAATAAAATACATTATACTTGTAAATTCTAGCCATGTGCTAGCTATGTGCATATAGTTCATCATACCTTCCAGACCTTCAATACTGATGACGATTATGCAGCTGGAAGATTTCCTTAACTAATCTGACTGTTTCTTATGTCAGCTACACATTAGCCTCATCTGGATATCATAAATTACCCCTTATCCTTTTAGTATATTACATGACTCTCAGATCTCCCTTCTCAATTCCACTACATCTCTTTGCCATTTCTCTTTTAGCTTTTCGCAACCACTGTTATGCCACCGCTTCCTCACAGCTCTATAATTAATTCCATTTCTTTAGTTTCTTAAATTTCATCAGTTTCTGTTATGATATATGCTTCCATGACCACCCTCTTTCTTTTCTCTTCCCCCACCCCCTTCATAGACATTCAGCACTTCAGGTACCTGCCTACAATTTAACCAGCCTTCCTGTCCTGCCCCATGTTCCTTTATCAGCTCTTTAGCTTCTTTTATCTCACCTTCTTCATCTACCAACACATCTTTTAAGATACTAATCCCTTTATCATGCCAACCAGTGCTCCTTAACTCCTCTCCTCTCCTTCCCTTGACAGTCACTTACCTTATCCCCCAAAATTCCTCCTTCCACAACCTTATAAAACTTCCTACGGTTGATCTTACACTCTCACTCTTTTACTCCACCTTCCTTAAATAACTTCTCAACAACACAGTGTCCATCACCTTTCTCATACCACTCAGACCAATCGCACATACATCTTTTTTTTTCATCCCCTGCTCCATGTTAACACTAACACCTTCCAATATGGTGCTCTCTGCCCTCTAGATTTGACCACACAACCTTGTTTACCTATATCTGTTTTTTACCTGCAAATATAAATCAAGATGTATTTTATAATTACAATATGGTATTCTCCCTGGCTTCAAGATCATATGCCTTAAGTTTTGCTACCAACCTAAATACAGCCCAAATGACCCACTTGATTGAATGCAGGAAGATGACAGTGAATGGCTGGTGTAAGCTTGCCCGGCCTGGGGAAAGGAAGTGGTCGTTCCAGTCAGCCAATTTCCAGCATGCAAGCAGAGGCTTGTACAGCACAAAATGGCTCAGACAAGTGATGTGGGGTTGGCAAGCTCAAGACAGTGACAATGGCCATTGTAACTTGTGGGTAAAGGCATGCAGAAGCAAGGAGAAGGTGTGTGATATCTTGTGGTGACATGAGCACTCACGTTAGATACAAATGGCAATGTTAATGGCCCTAATAGTCCCTCATTGCTGGGATGACAGAGAAGGCATAATCTACATCTTAGGCTGCCTAGCTCTAAGCTTCACTGATCAGAGCTGGTTCTTGTACTGGGGAAATGAATACAAGGGAACAGCTGGGCTCATGACACTTTGGTGGAGGCCTGATGGTCAGCAGGCATGGAAGTGAAAAGAATCTAAAAAAGATCAGACATTTCAATATAAAACCTACTGAAGTGCCATCACTTTTGCAACATCAGCTCCGCCTGTTAATAAATCTGAATACACATCTAATTGCCTTCATATTTCCTGTTTTTAAAGATCATTATTTTTCATTTTATATTTATTTCTGTCACTAATTTGTATGTCAAAATACTTTGTCCCATGAGCCTTCATTGGCAGTGGTGACTATTCTCAGTCCTGCATCCCATAAATGAACTAGCACTGATTTCATCTCATGAAGCCACAGCTTTACTCACTAAATCACTTAAATTCCTTCAGCATCACTGACAGCCCTTTCCCTACATCCCTTCACAAAATTAACAATCATCTGGGATAAAAAAAACCTAATCCTTCTTCCTATCTCATCTGGATCTGTCAGTGACCTCCTGACTTTTCTTGAAAATAATCACCATCAAAAACAGAAAGAGTGATTGGGTGCATTATTACTACACTTTCCTTACTCTTTACTCCCTAGAGTACACTCACATTAAGGCTGCTTTTATTTCTAAGGCTTTTGTCATTTTTATCCATCTCTTTCTGGAAATAATTTTCCTTAATATCCTGCACATAAAACTCCACATCAATACCCACTTTCTTCCACTAGCAATCTCAAAAACTCTAATACCCCTTACTATACTATAATAATGACTCAAACTTTCTATTAGCACACTTATGCAATCCCATCAGTTAAAAACACCCTCCTAACTTTCACGTCTCTTTCTTTGTTTCATTTTTGCAACATGTTTTCCACATATTCTTCAAATTTTAGTCAAATCCAAACATCCCTTTTTATGAAGACTAAGCTCTTCTACTCTTATACCAGTCTCCCATGCCCTGATTGTCAGAATTCTGGCTCGTCCTACCTCTAATAAACATATACATGTAATGTGCTCTGGCTGACAAACTCAGGGCATTTTAGGTCAATATCAATGTATTGTTATGATAGCAGAACTAAAAATAAGACATATTTATTAAAAAGTGGCATTTTCTTTTATTTTAAATGTTGGATTCATGTCAATTTGCCAAAGGTAATTTCAGTAAATGGAAACAAATCGAAACCCATTTGCTGAAACTACCTTTGGGGAACATTACAGCAATTCTTTTTGCAGGGCTACACCACCATGGAGATGGACAACCCCTACACCCCCAAGACTTATATATACCACCTCTGAGGTAGCAGAACAGTGGAGAAAAAAAGCAAACTCCACTGTCAGCGAAAGCAGTTTTGGCAGATAGCACCTGTTCTTTTTGTATTTGTCAAAACTGCATTTGTCCATATGACATGTTGTCTTAAATGCTATAGCAAAAGAATAAGTGCAGAATGACATCCATGTATTTGTAATGTTGTTGTCTCCTTGCCTGTAGCACTGTTAGTTCATCCAGCATGTTGCCGAAGGCTGAGAATTTCAGTGTCATCATGAACATTTTATAAAAAAGACTTGTAAGCAATACAAAGATATTGACATCTTTATGTAGCACCAAATTAAAGTCAGAGTAGACATTAACAGGGTATGGGGGCTGGCACTCCTGCAAAATTTATTTATTTTACATTTGTTAACCAGGAAAGTCCGACTGGACACATGTCCTTTTTCAGTGGAGGCCCAGGGAGAAAAGCTCCATTTACACAGTAAAATATTACATTAGACAGTTGATATACAATTAGATTACATGCAATCATATATAGTATCTATGCACTTTTTCTACTAATACTGCTGTTGAAAAATAGTACCTGGTGGTGGTCTTCATACTGTTTTTTTCTACAATACCTTAAAAAGGAGTTTAGACCATCAAATACTTCAGAGTATTTGGGATATATATATATACATTATAAAATAGCTAGTAGGATGAAATATATATAAATGATAGATTGGATAGGAAGGGTTCTGGGGAGAGAGGATAGCCTTTACCTAGGCTCTGCTGTTCCATGCACCATGGTCATACTGTATCAGACATATGTTACCAAAGTAATAGAGTACAGAAGGCAGGGCATAGTTATCATTTGCACAGGTAGGGTGGACAACAGTGTCAAAAGTCAAATGTCATCAACTTGCAGCCGTACATATGTGTGTGTTGGTCTGGGAGAATCTAATATTGTGCTGTATGTGTCAAACCTGGGAAAGTGGGTGGAGAGATTAGGGTTTACTGGGCAAGGAGGGGACACTGTCTCCATTGTTACATGTGTGTGTGTGTGTGTGTGTGTGTGTGTGTGTGTGTGTGTGTGTGTGTGTGTGTCTGGGTAGCTAGACCTTGTGTATATCTGACTGTGTGAGTGAGAGCTGGGACACAGCTTTAGTGTATGTTGCAGCACTATGGTGAGATCTTCTAGACAGGTCTGGGGCATCTACAAGAGATATGTGTGCAGACCATGCAAGCCTCCATCCACAGAAGCACCATCTTCTCTGTTGGTCACAAGTACTCTCCAGGCCCACACCATCACTTAGTGAAACATGGGACCTCACCTTCATGGACATTCATTTCATATATTACTCCCCTCCACCCTGGATGGCATTACATATACCTGACCATGGCCAACCACTTCCACTATAACCTTTACCACTGGAGACAGAGGTAGACCAGCCATGAGAAGTATATCTGCCATGATGTCTGCGTGCACAGAGAGACCTGGTTCATGCAACCTTCCTATGGAACAGGTCCATGATGTCACTCATGTGGAACATGCACAACTAGAGGTCATCAGGCGCACTTTGTAAACCATATCTCAGAGAGGACTGTGGTAGTTTTAGCTTGTCCCTGTATGATGGTCCTGCACATGCACAGGGTCATGGACATTAAGACAGCTAGTTTGGGTGGGGAGTGGTATCCATATGTACAGCCACCAGCACAGCAGCCACCCCTGTCTTCCTAATGTTCAGTGGATCTTGTGGCAACTAAAAGGGACTGCACCACGGGGGAAGACCTGCCTGTGACTTACTATTCTTTTGTGCACTCCTGTGTTTCTAAAGTAGGTTCCACAGGCACAGAGGTTATGTTCACTGAATAAGGTGGTGATCTGGACTCCCCATTGCTTATATTCAATGCTGCCAGCATGACCCATGGTCATGCCACAGTTTGGTTGCTATCATCAGAGTCTGATTTGTGATTCTGACATCAGGCAGCAGTATAGCCACAGTGGAGGAGTCTTTTGAAATGTCACCCATGAAGACATCAAAGGAAAGTACACACACACTAAGAAAGACCTGTTTTCATTATTTGAATTCCAGTGAGTGAATGAATGAATGAATGTTGTTTCCTATTAAAATGTTGAGACCCACATTAATGAGTCCTGAAAAATGGAAAAGACAGAAGGGAAAATATGGAGCATTGCTTTTCTCCTTTAAACTTGTTTTTGCAGGGGGAGTCATACCCCCTGCACCCCTCAAAGTAGGGAGCAATCTTCCCACATCTCCCAAACATGTGTGTGTGTACATGGATACAAATTAATCCATACATACACACACACATATATGTGTATATACACACACACACACACACACACACACACACACACATATATATATATATATATATATATATATATGTATATATACATACATATACACACACACACACACACACACACACACATATATATATATATATGCATACACATACATATATTTATATATATATATATATATATATATATACACATACACAGATATCAAAAACCAAAACTATCCTAAACTTTGTGATCATCATACCTCGCAGAACAGAATATTCTAAGAAATGGAAATCTTGAATGTACTATATGTAAGCCTGGATTTATGGTCATTCGGTCTCCACATTTTAGGACTCTGCAACCTGAGTCTTGATATATTAAATGGTTACAATGAATACTACTGTCTGTTGTGAAAGACTGAAAAAAACATATCTTGCACCAGTGGTGTCAACATCTGAATCCCTGATGTTCCTGTGAAAAATGTGATACTGCATTTGATCTTTAGCAAACTCACATTCATCTAGTATTCAAAACATGTTCTCATAAAAATATACACGCCTGGGGCATCTCCTCTGGAGATTCTTGGTTGGTGGAAAGCTCAGCTATTATATCCTGGACTCTCTCATGGTCTCTGGATCACTCGGAACTCCCATGCAGATAGGCAAGTAACTCTGATAAAGATAATTTGTTTGACGACCCTCTTTCTGTTGCCCTCAGCTCTTGTGCTAGGTGTGCAGCATGAGTTTTTGCAGCACTGACCATGTTGGTGGTATGACATTTGACTTGTTCATAATGTCTGCTTGGCCACTGACAGTATAAAATGTCATTTATAACATGTAACACGGTGATCATTTACAGCATTTTTCCAAGTATTGTCATGAAATGGCTGGCCAAATTTCTCATGGCTGATCATCTGTCAACCATGCAGATAGACAGCCTGCAGCAAAGCCTCATTCTTTGCATGGAAGAACAAGCATTTTCTTTGGTTCTCTCTTCTAGACATCCTGCTGTGGAAGGAATAGAAAAATAATGTGAGGATAGGTGCATCAGTAGCTGTCATTATATACCCACCCTGATACAATCTTTGTTTCTCTGTATGGTGGTTGTGGTGGTGGTATGTGGAAATAATGTATCTTTGTGGGTAGTAGCATGCACATACTGCATACCCATGGACAGGTTTTCTGACGTTCTTGCATTGTAGTATGCTCCCCCACTAAAAGGGCAAGTGAATAGATGCCATTTGAAGCTGGCACTTGGTGTCCATAAGCACCACGCTTCTACAGTACTCCGCTGCTGAATACCATCAATGTTATGACTGCTGCTGGCTGATCTTCCCTATACCATGGCTTTGACACCATAAGGGGTTTACCCATGGATAGTTAATATAAGTATATATCTACAGAGTGGGGCAGTGCATTCACACACAGACAGGACTCTGCTGAGAGTGCAACTGCATGATTGACCGAGATGGTACCTTCCTAACCAGGAGAAAACGTATAGTTGTGCAAGTTGCACTAATCTATAACAACAGATGTTTGAATTCCTCACTGCTGCAGCTGCACTTAGGCTGTATGGGTTGTTTGCCACCTAGGAAACAACAAACCAACCAGCTTCAGAAAGCTCTGGCCCCCTCAGCACCCACCCACCCCACCCCACTCATTCACTCTGTTAGGTAGGAAAGAGCTACAGGTAGGAAATCAGCAGCCAGTGACACCTTCAGGACTTTCTTGCCCATACAATGAGACAACAACCTAACAATCCTGAAATAACTAACCAATGGTAACAATAAAATATATAAAGCAGAAACACAACCCTACTTTTTACCAAATACAAATATACAAGATTACTGAGGTACAGGGTAGGCACGGATACTGTAGCAGTGAGAAATCTGAAAATAGCAGAGCTGTGTAAAATTTTACCATAACAGTAGATGTCCTTCTCTTCAGTGTTGCAGTATTCTTCACCTAAGGGATTTCCTGGCAAGGATAGCCCAACATGAGGACAGTACACCAAAGCCTTTAGTATTTATAGGCATCATACATCACATGTATGTTCTCCAGGCAAGGCGTAGGGCATAAAAGTGGTGCATGGATACACAGACGCATAACTGGAAAAGACCCAGGAGGAACAGAATGTCTTTACAGACATGGAAAAATGTGCGTCCAGAAGCAGAAAAAGGAGAAGAGCCCCTTGGCAAAGAGGACAAAAAAAAAAATAAAAAGAACAAGGCTAGAGCAGAGGGAACAGGAAGGAGGGAGTGAATACTGCAACAGTGAAGAGAAGATTATCTACTGTTACAGTAAGATTTTAGACAATTGTACTGTGTCCTTCCATATCACTGCTGCAGTATTCTTCACCTATGGAAGAGCACAAAAGCTCATGAGGAAGCCTGTGAGGATGACAGCACAGAACAGACCTCCAGAAAACCATAAAGGATAGCTCTGGCAGAGCCAGCAATGGTCCTGGAAATAAAATCCAACTTGTAATGCTTAGTGAAAGTATGAACAGAAGACCAAGTAGCAGCCTCAAGGAAGGAGTTGGTATCCAGCCCCTTGAAAAAAGCACCAGAAGAAGCAACAACCCTGGTAGAATGAGCCTTTACTGATGAGGAAAGACATTTTCCACAAAAAGACTAACAGAAGGAAATGGCCTTAGAAATCCAGGAGGAGATGGTTTGCTTAGAAATATCCAAATACAAATGCCTGGAATGAAAGGAAACAAAAAGTTGCTCAGATTTGCAAATAACTTTAGTTTTGTCCTAATAATATCTGACCTGTCTATGCAAATCCAAGGTGTGAAGACTCTTCTCACTGGCAAACTGCGGAGAAGGGAAAAAAGAGGGAAGATGGACAGACTGATTAAGGGACAACTCACTGACCGCCTTGTGCATAAAAGAAGGATTAGTACAAAGATATGGTGAGATGTTAGCATAATGGCTAGAGTGTTTGCCTTACAGACACAAGGTGCAGGGTTTGATTCTCATATGGGGCAATTGGCTAGGCTTAAAATGGCCCACAAGGACAGTTAGCCTAGTACTAATCTCTGAACCTGTAATAATCTATGAGACATCCTGTCTCTGTGAAAAACTAAGAAAGCAGGAATAGCCATGACAGCCTGAAGTTCAGACACTCTGCTGGCTGAAGTGATGGCCAAAAGAACTGTTTTCCAAGTACAATGTTGCAAGGAAGCTGAAGAAGCATGCTCAAAAGAATCCTGAGTAAATTTTTCAAGAACAAAACTGAGGTTCCAGGAAGGCGGAATTGGCTTCCTGGGAGGCCTGATATGATGGACACCTTTAAGAAATTCCTTGACCTCAAATCTTGAGGGCAGAAGAGGAGTCAAAGGCAGACAAGCAGAAATTGCTGACAGGTGAGATTTCACTGAAAATATGCTAACCCAACATGGAGCAGATCACACAAATAAGAGAGAGAATAAGAGGAACTGATGGCGAGAGAGAGGCACCATTCTGAAAATTACTTCCAGTTTTACACATATGATTTTCTGGCAGTGAGTTTCCTTGTCTCCTTCAGGACCCAAAGCATTCCCTCTGAATAGAGGTGCTAAAAGGGATCAAAAACATATCATCAACAGTATCAGCTGAAGGAAGGATGGATAAGAGACCCCTTGTTTTTTGTGAGAAAATCCACCAGGTGAGGTAACTTGTGGTGATTGCCCCTGACCAAATGAGAAAGAAGGGGGAACCGATGCTGTCTGGGCCAAAAGTATGTCACTAGCAAGATTTTTTGGAGGGTTCTTCCTGATTTTGTGCAAGAGTCAAGGTAGCAGAGAAAGGGGAGGGAGGTATACATAAACATCTGCTTCTAAGGAAAAGACAGGGCATCCACTTTCAAAGCCAGAGGACTTGGGACTCCGGAACAGAATAAAGGAAGTTGCCTGTTCAGAGGGGTGGCAAAAAGATCTACCTGAGGAATAGCCTACTAATGGACAATGTCCAGGAACACATCTCTGTTAAGCATCCATTCACTAGCTTGTGTGCTGGACCTGTCCAAAGAGTCTGCCACTAGATTGTGCTCTGTGGGAATTTATACAGCCTGAAGAGTTACTTGATATAGGACAGCTAGATCCCAGACCTGAAGAGCTAGTCTGCAAAGCAAATAGGACCTTGTACACCTTTGTTTGTTGACATGTCACATCACTGTGGTATTGTCTCTGAAGATTCTGTGGGGCCTGGGATGAAAGAGGGAATGAAAAGACTGAAGAGTGAGAAGCAGAGCCCTCATCTCCTTCATATTAATGTGGTCCAAACTCTGAAGAAGAGGCCAGAGACTTTTAACCTTGAGAGAGTCAAAGGAGGCCACCGTTCCCTGTCTAAGGCATCTAAAAAAAGCTCTTGAGTTTGGACTGGAACCTGGAAAGACAGCCCTGGATAGAGACAAAGATGATAAATCCACCACTGATGTTTGAGCTTGAGACAAGGTAGGAAGGGGACAGGGACATCCAGGGGGTGGCAATGTTGGAGTCGCACTGACTTCAGGTACCACAGTAACTTTTTCATGTGGAGCCTGGCCACAGGGAGCATGTGAATGGTGGAATCCATGAACCCTAGAACCCTAAGAAAAACTGTTTCCATGACTGAAGCCAGAGGAAGAAAGGAAGGGAAAAGGGCCATGAAAACAGGCAGAGATACCAGCAAGAGAATTGTCTGAAGCCTCCAACTCAAGGAAATATGATCCTGAGATTAGGTCAGAGAGTGGACTTCTGGAAGTTTATGGTCAAGCCCAGGCTCTGTAGCAGGGAAATAGTAAACTGGAGATCCTGAAGAAGAGCCTTGGCATAAAAAGCTTGAATAGGTAGATCATCCAAATAGTTAAAGATCTGAACTCCTCTCATCCTGCAAAAGGCAATGACAGGAGTGAGACATTTGGCGAACATCCTTGAGGCAGTAGAGAGGTTAAAGGATAAAGCAGAGAACTGAAAATGCAAGGAAGAAACAGAGGAATCAAAAAATATTTCTGAAAAGGGGATGGATGGAGATATGAACATTGACAAACCCAAGATCCAGACAGACCAGAAAGGCCTGGGGAAGAAGAACAAGAAAAAGAGTATGAAAAGTCAACATTCAAAAGAAGGGAATCTTGAGAAAGGTGTTGAGTTGGGATTAGTCCAGAACTGTTCTCCAAGTACACTCCTTTCTGGGAATCAAAAACATTTTGGAACAACTCCCCCCCCCCCCCTCACCCTGGCAGGAGGCATAGCTTGAATGGTGCCCCAAACCAAAAGAGAATGAAGCACCTCTGGTAAAAGAGAAAGTTGCACCCAAGGAGGTTGAGGGATGCTCAAAAAGGATGGAAGGGATTTCCGAACCATGAAATATCCCTGACAGATAATGGACAGGACCCAAGAGTCTTGTGATCTTTAAGATGGAGGGATAAGGAAACCTAGCAGAGGGAAAGGGGAAGCAAACTGTCAAATTGAACCCTGGTTTATCCTAAAAAGCAGATTTCTGGGAAGTAGGGATTTGAGTAGACTTAATAGGAGGCACATGTCTAGAACCCCTTTTTCCCTTGGGTGGAGGGTGTGACTGTCTGGAAGCAAAAGCTGATGTGGAAGAGTAATTCCTCTGAAACTTAGGAAGAAGATAAAAAAATATATGCTTCAACTCCTGCAAGGGTTTACCTTTATCTTGAAAGGACTTATAAAGTTCTGCAGCAGCAGGATCAAAAAGACTTTTCTTATCCAAAGGAGCATCTAAAAGTTTGGCCTTAATGTCATCAGGCAAAGCCTGAAGATGAAGCCAAGAGTAACACCTCATAACAGAACCAAAGGCAGCAGCCCTGAAGGAGGCATCAGCTTCATTGTAGCTGCATTTGACAGAGTGGCAAGCAACTTGGGAGGTAGAGTCCAACAGAGAAAGGGCAGAAGCCTTCCCCTTAGAGTCAGGAAAGTCAGAAACCACTTTAGATACCTGAGAAAGTAGGGCCAAAACATATACCTGGTCATACGAGTCTGGTAGTTAATGGCCCGATTTGATAAACTGGCAGCGGTATAAACCATTTTGCCCAACCTCTTCATGGTCCTACTATCTTTATCTGAAGAAAGCAGCTAGGCAAAGGTCAATAACTTGGAGCGCTTGTCAGAAGAGACAGACACAACAGAAGGATCAGCAGAAGGGCATTTATAAAGAAATTTACATTCATTGGGCACCTTGTAAACTCTCTCAGGTTTCTTGGAAGCAGGTGGCTGAGAGTCAGGAGCTATAGAAGCTACTGAAAAGGTATCCAGAAGGACAGCCAAGAACTGGGGGAACAGCAGAAGGCTTAGGAGACTGCATCTGGAGTAGCTCATAGTACCTTTCCTGATCCGGGGAATTATAGACCCATAAGCCTGACTAGCCTTATCTGCAAGGCCATGGAATGGAACATCATGGACCTCATAAATAAAGATAAGGTGGCCTCCACATCTTTGATTCAACCCAGTTTGGCTTTGTAAAGGGTCGATCATGCCTGTTAAACCTAGTACACTTCTTTGAAAATGTGACCAGGGCCATAGATGAAGGCAGATCTGTGCACAGAACATATCTGAACTTGGAGAAGGCCTTTGACACAATCCCCCATTCAGGCATTATTGACAAACTCACCCACCTAAATGTCAACCCCTATGTTGTTAGGTGGGTCACAAAACTGATTCACTAACCATACACATGCTATCAAAGTGGGTGACTCCACCTCAACCAGCAGACCTGTCACCAGTGAGGTTCCACAAGGGTCAGTACTGGGCCCCCTTTTGTTTGGTATTTACTTCTCAGAAGTTCAGGCAAAAACAAAAGGCCTGTGGCTGACCAAGTTTGCTGATGACTTCAAATTTGGAGTGATCACTGGCTCCCCAAATGATGTCAATGTACTCCAAAGAGGGGCTTACACAGACCAACGATTGGTGCCAAAGCCATGAACTCAAACTAAATGCCAAAAAAAAAAAAACACACCATCATCGCCTTCGGTAAAAGCAATGTCCCTACTGTCAAATAAACAATACTACCTTAAGAACGAATGTTGTAGTGAGGGTTAGGGCACACAAATATTCTGTGACCTAAACTTTGGTCACCATGTGTCCACTGTAGTAAGAAAGGCGTTCTACTTTGCACATTTGATTGGCAAAGGCATAGCCTCAAGAGAAAAAGAGGTTATAACCCCGCCATACTCATTGCTTATCAGGCCCATAATTGAGTATAACGTCCCCTTTGGTATGTACCATACCAAGAAACCTGGAGCAACTGGAGAGACACCACAGATTTTTAGCTAGGATCATCCAGGGTTTTCAGCACATGCCTTACACAAACAGACTGAAGTCTTTGTAACTGTACTCAATATCATATAGGCTGCTTAGTGAAGACTTGTGCCTGGCATACGGAGCAATCTCTGACCCCAACCTGAAGAAGTTGCTGCACATCTGCAAGTCAAATGGGACTAGAATTACCCACTCCACTGACCTAAACCTGGCCTGCAATTTAAATAGGACATGCTGGAGAGACAAATTCATCTCATAGAGGTTGCCACTTCTCTGGAATAGGTTATCAATTCATGTTAAGCTGAGCACCTCTATGACTGTTCAAAAGAAGCCTGGATAAATGGATGGGAAACCACTAATTCTTGCAGGGAATAGCTCCCACATCCATCTTGGACATGGACAGTCATTACTAATAATAATCTTAGCCATTGACTAGACTTTTTCTCTTGAAATATAATGGGTGTAATAGGCTAGACTTAAAATGACCCTCAGGTCAATAGCCTAGTAACCTCCTATGAACCTATGAAACAGCTCAGATGGTGTAGTGGTACATTGTTTTGACTATAGTATACAGGGTCATGGGTTTGAGACTTGGGACTGATGTTTTTTTTTATCCTTTTGTTAGCTCAGCTGGTAGAACAGAGGTCTGTAGTAATTTCCCATGTCATCCTTAGGTCACTGGTTCAATTCCAACTTGAAGAAGGTTATCCTTACAGCTCAGCTGGGTTAGTGGTAGACTGCTATGGCTATGGTGTGCAGGGTCGTGGGTTCAAGACTTGCAAGAGTTGATTATTAGGGTTGAGAGGGTGGCCTAATGGTTAAGGTGTTTGCCTTACAAACACAAGGTGCAGGGTATGAGTCTCACAAGGGATAATTGGCTAGGCTTACAATGGCTCGCAAGGGCAGTTAGCCTAGTACTAACCTATGAATCTAATCAGAGACAAGAGAGCAATCCCACTTAAAATATTCCAGCATACGGGTAACAGTATCCCAAAAGGAGAATTCCTCCAAAGGGGAATCTGAACTAATAGAATCCTTTTCCTCTGATCCATAGTCCAAGGTGGAAGGGTTTATGGAGAGTAAACCAGGGACTCTTCTCCAGAATCCAGATCTTCATCTGAAGAGTCTAGTTCCCTGGGTCTTTTAAGAGGAGTGGAAGACTAGGGATGGGGGTATAGACTCTCCTTGAGTAAGCTTTAAGCCAATTAAAGCATTAAATAATCCCTGACTAAAATTCTGCCATTCACATCAGAAATCCTTAACTACAGGGGAAATGTGTTTGGTTTTCTGTTTCTTTTTATGCAGGACATCAACATGAAGCACCCTTGGAGGGGTCAAACTCTTGTCGACACTCAATAAGCATAGTAGAGATCTCCTTCCTAACAAAGGTGTGTGTAATTCTCCTTAGTTCCTTGTATATAATCCACTGAGGCTTCCCCTCAACATATGTAGCAGATGTTTGTAAGGCCTCTGAGGATGTGCAAGAAGTCAGATCTGTGCTGGCCTCTGATGGTTTCATGTCAGATGCATCCGAGGCAACCACTCGATGATCCTCTGAACTCTCACTAGCCTCGAGAGAGATGTCTGGGGAGGCTGGCCAATGGCTGACCCTTGCAATGGGAAGATTCTGCCATAACACCTTGAGCCAACAGCTTAAGGCAGTTTTTCATACAAATAGGTAAACAGCAGACAACAACTGCGTAGGGTCTTGGGAACAAAAGCCTGTGTCAGACAGAACACTGTGTATGGTTGTGAGAAGCATCTAAACAGAAAAGATGCTGTTTGTGATGGTCTTTATGAGGAATGTGCCTCCCACACTGACATTTTCCTTTTCTGGATGACATGAACCCAACAGCACTAAACAAAAAGGAAGATAAGGAGAAACCCTAATGGGGCACTTATCTAAAACACAGCTTGGTATCCAGTACAGCAGAAAGGTATTCAGACTGACATTCAGTGATGGAGTTCATACTGGTGGCAAAGAAGTTCTGAGTGTGTGCATCTGTATGTCACCTTCATGCTCTATGCCTTGTGAGGGGAACATGTGTGATGTGCGATGCCTGTAAGTACTAAAGGCTTTGGTATACTGGCTGAATGTTGGGCTATACTTGACAGGAGATCCCTTAGGTGAAGAATACAGCAGCAATGATTTGGAAGGACATCTACTGTTATGGATAAGTGCAATTTACACAACTCTATAGCATTAATCATTCTCTCTACTGCAGTAGACTTTAAGCAATATTGGATGAATACTAAAGCCTATTCAACCTGGAGGATGATGGATATGGATCCAGGAAGCCCTGTAGAATGGTCCTAGCAAAGTTTGATCTGGTTATAGTAAAGGAAGACAGTTTATAATGCTTTGTAAAGGTATTTACAGAAGACCATGTAGCTGCTTACGGAATGCTTCTAGAGCTCACGCCTTTCCAATACGCTATCAAAGAAGACAAGGCTCTAGTGGAATGGGCCTTGATGGTGCCTGGAATGGATTTGCCATGGTGGGAGTAACAAAAAAAGGATAGCTGAGGATAACCACCTTATTTTGGTGTTAGGTTTGTTTTTTAAGATACTCTATCCCTATGAAAAATTAGACAGGTTTCACATATCATAAGAGCTTGCAACTCGAGATGTCAGATCAATGCTGAGTATAGTTTTCCAGTTCAAGAACTTTAAATCAGATTGATGGGCAGGTTCAAAAGGTGACATAGTAAATTTTTTCCAGCACATAGCTGAGATCCCATGGAGGAGGAGCAACATGCTTACAATGAAGTTTTAGATGTAAAACTCCTTTCAGAAACTGTATGACAACAAGCAGAGAAGAAAGAGAAGGATCCATGGGCAGGCATGCTGACATGGCCACAAGATGAACCTTTATAGAGGAATAAGCAAGGCCTGAGGAAAGTTGCTCACACTACTACTTGAGAACCAGTGGTACAAAATCCCTGATGGACCTCCAGTTATTGACTAGGCAGCAACTACAAAATTCCTTCCATTTACAAACCTAGGGTTTTCTTGTAGCAGTCTTTCTTGCCTCCTCTACTGCATGCTGCATGGCTTCATGAAATAAGTGCCTAAAAGGTATTAAATCATCCAGGTAGTCAGTTAAAGTTGATTGATTTTGGGGTGTATCAACCCCCCATCTTTTGTGAGTAGATTCAGTCCGTGAAGAAGCTTGTGGTAACTGTGCTTGGCCAATTCCATAATAAGGGAGAACTAATTTTGCCTGGGCCAGAAAGGGGTCATCACAATTATTCTGCGGTATCCTTTTGAATCTTCAGAATTACCCTGGAAATCAGTGTAAAGGAAGGAAACACATAAATGAACATTCCCTTTCAAGGGAATTGTTTTCAAGGCCTGCTTGCAAGGAGCCCTGGAACAAAACTTGTTTTATTGTCTATTTTGAAAGGAGGCAAATAGATCTATATGACGTATTTCCCACAACTGGATCAATTCCTGGAAGTCCCCCCCCCAAACATTCAATTTCCATTCATGAGGGTCTGTCTTAGTTCTGTTCAGCTTGTCTGCAACTATGTTTTGCTCTGATGGAATGTAAGATGCTTGCAGTGTTAAGTAAGGCCAGAGAACTAACTCCCAAGTTATCGCTATCAGCCTGCACTAGGAGTACAACCATGTATACCTCCCCTTCTTGTTTATATACAACATAACTGTGGTATTGTCTGTAATCACTTGGAAATGATTACAGAGATAAAGAAATATTGGCATAGTCATTCTGTACAGTTGGTCTCTTCCTTTTTATGAAAAGACCCCCGTTTTGTATTGTTGCTACCCTATGGCCATCTCTTTTTTATATTTTGTTTGCCAGAAAGGGACTGGTTTTGTTTATTTGTCTTCTTAGTGCAAGAGGGAGGCCTATAATGTTTGTATTGAGTTACATGAACATGTTAGAAACTCTCTGAATTAATTTCCCTGTTTCGACATATTGTTTAAAAACCTGGGTGGCAGAAGAGACAAACAAAAAACTGAATCCAAGATTTCAGACTTAACCTCATCTGCAACCTTGTTGTTATGTACCCAAATATATCTTCTCAAAACTAGTATTAGCAATGGCCTTAGACACATTATCTGCACAATCAAACAAACCCTTCAAAGCATGTTTAGATGCCGGAGAAATGGTAGAAAGAGACTGATTCAGAAAAGAGCATTCTTCTGTAGGAGGAGTAGAAGTCAATTCCCTCAGACTGTCCATTTGACATAGCATACATTTATTTCCACATTTTTTGCATATATGGTCTACCATTTTGCCTCCTTATCAAAAGGAGAAGGGCTGGTATTGAGTACCAGTCTGTTGCCAGTATGAGACACAGTGGAAATGGCAGCAGGATCCAACTTAATGTGAGAGAAAAGAAATGTATTAGCCTGAGGTACCTTACACAGCTTACTTGCTTTTTAAGGGACTGATGACTGGGTATCAAGATGATTACATGCAGCATTCAACACATCCTCCAGGGCTGGCAATATATGAGGGATGGGAAAGGAATGAGGTATATCCTTTTGTAACATATCTTAATATCTCCTCATTTCAGAGGGAGCATTTATTAGTTCCCATAAGAATACCTCACTCATCCTGGGAATGGTCTAATTAAAAAAGAAAATTCTAACACAGGAGGGTAACAAAGGTTTCCTTACAATGCCAGAACTGGGTTTGCGAATTTCCAGGAGAAGAATCACTGTCTTTGAAAAAATCAGAATCATCAGGCCCTATTTCCTCTGGAATAATCTGACAGGGATTGCCCATTTGGAAAAACTTCTGGGTACCATTACTTACTGCCTGTAAGGCCTGTCTAGCCAAAGGAAGGAACCCAACATTTTTAACAGTATTAAATTCATCAGAACAATAACTTTTTATTTTTTTCTTAATACACTCACCAGCAGAAAAGGATCAACTTGATGGAGGGACATCTGCCCAGTCTAATGGTCTTTTTCTTCAGTTACCCAGAGAACAATATCCCATAAGGTCTCCCAGAGCCAGAGAAGAAGGCTCTCCCACACCTGTATTAGGCAGTGGAACAGATGAAGAGGACATGGCTGACCCCTGGTCCATACTAGCTGAAAGGACTACAACAAAGGAAACCAGAAAGGAAAGTAAGTGGTCTGAGGAAAGTACAGTTTTTAACTAAACTTACCATAACAGTAGATGATTAAATGATTACTGCTGCAGTAGCCTTAGCTATATGGGTTATATGCTGTCAAACCGATAAATTTATATTTTTCTTAAAAAGGCAGTTATTTCTGAGTGGAGGAGTTTCCCATTGGGGACTTATCTGCCAGAAATGAAACTCTTACCCAATCGCTTCTCTTATCCTAACACTCCCTTACAAATCCTTAGCTACTTACCTACTAACATGCCCCCTCTGGTATGATACTTGTGGCCCAAATGGTTTGGGAAGCATGGCTAGGCTTGTAAGGGCCCTAGTGGTCATTAGCCTAGTAACGTATGAACCTATAAACCTATAAGAAGCCTGAATGATGTTTCTTCCCAGGATGGCAAGAAAGAGAAGAATGGTTTGCTCTGACTGCTGTTTCCCTTCCAGGGATAAGCCAATCAGCAGTCAGAGTGAAGGAGTTGGGCATAGCCAAAGCTTTTTGATGCTTCCCTGGTGGGAAACAACCCATATAGCTTAAGGACTACCACAGCACTGGGAATAATGATAATGAGTGCGTTTCTGCTGTAGAGTGTGTCATGCAGGTATACAGACATATCTATCATATATATGTTGGACAAACAGGTGTGTTGATTTACTCTAGCAAGAGTCAAATGTGCAAAGTACATACCCGTAAACAGTATTAGTATCTCTCCTCCATCTTGCTGTTCTGCTCTTCTCCCTCCTGCAGGTGTATTCAGCACTGAGGATGAGTAAGCAGATCAGTGACCATTATGAGGACATGGGGAAATATAATTTACTTCTATATCCGATGGAAATGCTAATGAGCAAAGCTGTTATCATACTTAGAACTTATGTACTAGGATATATACTCAGTTTTTATTTCAAATGATTCCGAAGGTGTTAGTCACCTATGCTTGTGCTTGAGAAAGCCTGGAACGGATTAAGGAAAGATGGTGATTCTGATGAGTGACAAAACAGACTACATTGGGATGACCCTAAATCCCAGACATACTCGAAGTTGGCTACTAAAACTACCAAGTTTGCCCTCTTGAACTGGAATGTAAACTGTCTAGAGGGTAAGATTCATCCAAACATGATCACAGAAGTCTGGAAAAGGCTAAGATTGGGCATCTGTTTGTTATTGTACCAACATTACTGTTATGTTTTCTGTCACAGTCTGCAGAGTCCCTGATTTGAAAAATTATTGCAAAGTTATATAGATGGCTGAATTGCTAACATAGTACAGTTGTGTAAGTAAACTTACCATAACAGTAGACCTTCATATTATCACTGCTGCAGTAGCCTAACCCATATGGATTATATTCTGTCAAGAATATATAACAGCCAGACAACTTCCAAAGCTTCACAGCACCTTCCACACAGCCAAACTGATAGACAGTTCAAGCTGAGCTGCCTAAAAAGACAGGCTTGGGTGCGAAAGCCATCAGAGCTTTCATGCCAACTGAAAGAGGGAGGCTGAGCTCTGAGAGGACAAAGCTAGGAGTAAAAATACATGAATAGCCACAGTCTGGGAAAACAACATACTGAAAAAAACTAAGGGGATGGACAGAATGGCTTTAAAAGTCCCAGAAGAATGGTCCTAGTAAAGCCTGAGCTAGACTGAATCAAGCTTATAGTACTTTATGAAAAGTATGTACAGAGGACCAAGCTGTTGCTTCTAGAATAGGTCAAGAATCTAGTCTTTCCAAAAAGCCATTGATGAAGTTTTATTATTAATTATTATTTATATTATTATTTTATTTTATTATTATTATTTATAATAGTTTTATTGTTTTATTGTGGGGGAATAACAAAAGGTAATAGCTTCAGACAATCATTTGGAAATAGTCTGCTTTGACAGAGGCACACCTCTCATCTGTCCAGATTTTCACATAATTTCCAGATTTTTGCCTTATATGTTTATCTGTCCCTCATAAAATCTGTAATTTTCTGATAGATAACTGAGGATTGAAATCATTAAATAATGACATACATTTGAGTTTCGGACTTTGTATCCTTTAGAAAATGCATGCTAAACAAATCTTGTTGTTTTAGCAACTTACTAAAGTTATTACTGCAATATTTAAAATATATCCCTATTTTTGGGCTTTACCACCCCCCCCCCCCATTATTTTATGTCCAGATTTATTATTCTAAGAGGTTGAGAGGTATGGACACAGGTTGTCTCTTCTTATGTTCACAAGAAATAAGCAACTGATATGAAGATCTGAAAGATGTTGTTCTGTCAATATAATACCTGAGTTGTCTGTGAACATCTAAGGTATGGAGAATCCATTCTCCCTCATTTTTGGGTCCAGGAAAGAAAACCGGGAGATGAATACTTTGGCTTAAAGTAAACTTGGATACCACTTTAGGCATAAAAGTAAGATTAGTTCTCAAAGAAACCCTGTCCACATGAAAAATGAGATAAGGTTGGCCCACCAAAAGAGCTTACAACTCAGATCTCTTCTTGAAGAGGTCAGAGCAATCAGCAAAACAGTTTTCCATGTTAAGAACCTCAAGTCAGCCAGATAAGCTGATTATTGAAGTGGATCAAGTCTTAGTTTTTCTAACACAAAATTAAGATTCCCAAGGGGGAGCCACTGGCTTTCTTGGAGGTCTCTTATATAAAACCTCTTTCACAAACATTTTGACATGAGAATGTATTGACCCCATGGGTAGGCATGCTGAAATGGCTGACAAATGAACCTTGACAGAGGACTAAGGCAGGCAATACAATAGCAACTGACAAATATTGTAAAATCAGACAAATACTAGCCCTGGTTATGCTGTTATCACCAACTAGAAAAGCTGTCCCATTTACTTATATATGATTTTTAGTAGCAGACTTTCTTGCCTTCATACGTACATGCTGTATGTCCTCAGTAAACAGATGCTTAAAAGGCAGTTAACTGAAGTTGTTTGGGGTTGGGATGTATCAAATACCCCTGTTATTTTGTGAGTAGATCCCTTTTTTGAAAGAAATTGTGGTAATTGCTCCTGGCCATTTCCCAAAGAAGAGAGAACCAATGTTGTCTGAGCCAGAAGAGAGTCACCACAATGACCATGGGGGATTTCTCCTGAATCTTCACGAATATCCTGGATACCAGTGGAAAGGGTGGACACAAATACAGAAATTCTTGTGTCAAGGAAATCAAATGGCATCTGTCAACTAGGCCTTCTTGCATGGAGCCCTGAATCAGAAATTTGCCAACTGATTGTTCAAGGAGGAGGCAAAAAAGGTCTACTTGAGGAACTCCCCAAAGATGGATCAAATTTGGAAGATCCCCTGATCTAGTTTCCATTAATGAGGGTCTGCCCTCATCCTACTCAGCTGATCTACCATACAATTTTGCTCTGATGGAATGCAGGATGCCAGTAGAGTGAGATTGTGCTGAAAAGATATAACATGGCTAATATCCAAACTGGGTAAGTCCTGGTTTCCCCCTTGTTTGTTGATGTACATCACCCTGGTGCTGTCTGTAATAACTTAAACAAGTCTTGTGGACCAAAGGTGAGTGCCTTGATAAAAGTAAGCATCTCTTTGATATTTGTGCTTGCTTCTGTCCTTGTTGTCTCAGATACTTTGCACTTTTATCCCTCTTGACACTGTTAGTCAAGCAAAGTCTAAAGCATCTGTGGTGAGTGACTGCTTTGCAGCAGGAAGAGAGAGGGGAAGACCTGGATTTATGGTTATTTTATGTTTCCACTAAAGTGAGTTATTTTCTGACAAATCCTATAACTGGAATTTTAAAAGATAATGGTCGATGGTGCTGGAACCAAAAAAAAGAGGAACCAGATTTTTCTAAAACAGTGTCACCTAACTGTGGCTGAGGCAAAGTGCTAGCCTGCTGTGGTGGCAAGGGCTATTTGCTTACTTTTTTTGGCTGGAAGAAGGACTGACCATGGGACTGGCAGCCTGTTCCATGGTCCAGCCTAAAATGTTGCCTCTTTCCTGAGGAATGTAAGCAGCACAAGTCAGAAAAATTTCAAAATTCCAAAATGTAATTTTTCCCCAGTATAAGTACTTTACTACACTTTGCCAACCACAACATATATAAACAGTTTCTGCACAGACAAAATGGTTTTAGAATGTTTTAACAGCTTTTAAAATGAATAGAAAAAACAATTATTGTAAAAAAAAACCTTTCCTGACCAGGAAATTAATTTTAAACAATGAATATTAAAATTGGAAGTTTTTCCCGAAAGGGACTTATCTGTCTGGAATGGAACAGCACAGGCCAACTGTCAATCCCTGAAATCCAGCAGAGGATTTCTCTCTTTGGCATCAAGAAAGATCTAGAGGGCTTGGAGCCCAAACCTGTCTTTTTAGACAGCTCAGCTCAAGCTGCCTAATGCTTTGGGTGCGTGGAAGGTGCCCTAAAGCTTTGGAAGCTGGTCAGCTGTTACATCCTTGACAGTATATAAGCCATAAAGCTTAGGCTACTGCAGTAGTGATCAATATGATGAACATCTCTTTGTTGCTTCCTTTGTGTCACAGACCACAGGCCCTGATATTTTAAGTGCATTGGTTCAACTCTGCCAGCACAATCCAAACCATCAACCCTCGAGGTTTGCTTTTTTGTTGTTACAGGGACAAAACACTACCATTAGATGATGAAAATCAAACTGTGCCACCTCTATTGCTCTTTTACTTAAGCAAGAATTAGTTGAAGAGTATATCCCAGGAGGAGGTCACCCAACTCCAAAGGCTTTGCAAATTCACCTGTATTATCCTCAGCATGTCATAGTGTTCCATAAGAAAAGATGAGGACATATACCTCAGGACTGTCAATTGTATTTTTTGGATATACAAGAAAAGAACTCAACCTCATCAGATGCATCCAATCTTGGAGGAGGGAAATGATGTAGCTTTCTGTGCTCAGAACTGCCCCCAGGATTTTTTTTTCTTTTTGAGAAGGGAGGAAGTCTAATTTCTGGTACTTGAAAGGTATCTGTAAGTTATGAAAACATGGAAGAGTTTACTGTATGTCTAACAGTAATATCTTCAGAGTTTAGGTCTGTATTAGATAATAGCACAGTTAAGAGTGCTCAAGTTGGTAAATACTGGAGCTAAATATTTGATAAATACCATGGACTCAGTAGAAAGGTTGAAGAGTAAGGTACTGAATTTTTAATGGCAGTTCCCCACCTAAAACCTTAGGAACTGTCTGGGGATCTCAAGTCTTGTGAATAGGAACACAAAGAAAAGCATATTTTATATTCAAGGCTACCCAACAATTATGTTGTACACTAGCAGGATCAAAATTTTGAACTGCTTTGGTTTTTTGAAGCTAACTTTTGTCAGATCTTAAAAAAAAACTCCATTGGCCTTTCTTTTTTACCAGGTAGAACCAAGTATAACCATAAAATCCCTTGCTTATTTTGAAAAAAAAGCTCTGCCTAGATAGTTTGAGAGAGTAAACGATAAGAGGAGCTGCCAAACTTTTTGGAATGTCTGGAGGCGAACAGTATTTTCCAGTGTAATCTGTACAGACCGTTCTGTTTTTCGTTATAACATTATAGGCCTTCCTAAGTTGGCAGAACCATTATACTATGGATTAGACATCTGGGACAGGAGGCGAATGATGGTGACTGACCCTGTTATAAGAAACAGCTGTCTTCCCTGTAGAAAGATTATGTTTATTGTGGCTACTGCTGTTATCCTCTTCAAAGTGGCTGCTGCTGTTTATGCTAGAGCTGCTTTTTTTTCTCACAATGCTACTCTCTTACCTGTTTTAACTGAAGTAATATTTTCATGTAGATAAGAGTTGGAAATAAAACATTGGATTGTAAGCCCACTTAGTTTTACTCTTCTTTCTGCAGTTATTTTGATTGTTTTTCTTTGTGAGGATCAAGCAAAATGGTTTTGTTCAAAGGAATAGCTAATAAATGAAACCTAACCTAACATCTATTGGGAAAGGCTAGCTTTTTAATTACACAGCTCTCTATAATACTCTGCAGTGGCATCTGCTGTAAATCTAGCATTTACATAAACATAATTACACTTAACACATGGCCATGCCTTACCTGCATTCTGAGCAAACTATAATTTTCTCATTGAGAGAAACATCTTGAATATCATGGGACAGCTTTGTTTAATAATCTTACCCTGGTATTACATTGTACAGTTATGTTAGTTAATAATCCTGTTGGCTAAAGTAGCTGTTGCATGCATTTGCTTCTCAAACTTATCCAGAGATCTACTCTGTTTATCATCAGGAAGAGTATTCACAGCAGTTTCATTTTAATTTTTTTCTCCTGCAGTATTCAATCATCCATCTACAACCACCTTTCCCATTTTGCACATGGGGGTTGTTATGTCACTTCAACAGTGACTAACATCTAGAGCCAATGTTCACTCCAACAGGAGGCAAGACATGCTACAGTTGTTCTTCCATATTACACAAACACATGCACACTCACACCTGCAGTCAGTGTAGAGTATTCAATCTGCTTACTGCAGGTCTTTGGAATGCGGGAGGATACAGCAAACAGATTTGTAACAATAGGTTCACCCACTTACAGAGAAACCAGGCAGGGCTGTCCTCTTTCCCTTTTGTTATTTGCTTTATATTTCAAACCACTGGCAAAGAAAATCAGGTACTCATAAATGCAAGGATATAATTGGTGTAGTAATCAAGAAATGTTGGCTTTATTTGCAGATGACATTACCGTGTGCCTTATAAATCCAGAAAAGGACATCTCAGTTCTATGGAACACTTTAAAACAGTTCCAAGACTTTTCAGGACATAAAATTAATGAAGATAAAACAAAGGCTATAACTATAAATTATGTATCCACACACAAATTGGTTCAACAATATCCATATCTATGGAGACACGGCAAGATTAAGTATTTATGAGTATGGATTAAAAAGCTTCTGTTATTGCAGCTAAGGATATGTGGGAAGAGACTAAACAAAAGATAATACAAAAACTGAGAAACTGGAAGCTCTTGTTTATGGATATGGAAAGTAAGATACAAGCAGTGAAAATGTTCTTAGTCCCTTTAGATTTATATATGGGCCAGGCCTACTTTTATCAACAAGTGGAGACGTCGTGGACAATAATAAAGATTTGAAGGAATTTAGCTGGGAGGGGAAGAGAAAAAGAGTTAAGTGGGAAACGTTGATCTTTCTAATAGAACAAGGTGGTTTAGGATTACCTGATTTGAAGGGATATTTTAGACATTTAAGGTTCATATACAAAACAAAAGCAGAAGATTATAATTCAAATTTGGAAGGGATGATGATAAAGCAGGGAGGGGAGGTTCAAGAAAAAGAGATTTTGGATGCAGATCTATAAAGAGAATAATAATCATACAGAATATTATATTCATAAAGCAACTGAAATTATTCTAAGAGCCAAGCTAACATGAGAATGAAGAAAGGAGAGTTTGCCAATACTGATGACTGCAAGTAGGGGTACAGAAAATAGACAAGAGGGGTTTGAAATTTACTGGAGAAATCTGGCAAAGAAACCAAGGTATTGGGAGTAAAAAACTAAGAGGGAAAAGAGTGGGATGATGCCAAGAAGACACTTGGACTGCAAAGTATAGGTAGAGAGAAAGGGAGACAGGAATCTTAAGTGAAAGACTTGCTCTGGTGGAGTTTTTACTTGAATATAGACTTGAAGCTGCTATTAAAAAAGGGATACTAGTAGGGCATATAAATGATTACATGATGACAAAAATCATGCAGAGGAATAAGGGATAGTGGTATTTTTTGAAAATATATTTAATTTTTTGTTTGAGAGTTTCCAATAAAACAAAGTCTTGAACAATGTGGCATTGGTTCAAATGGAGATGAGAAGAAAATAGAAGTTATGTTCTTACCATAACGTTCCATGTTAGTTGTCTTCTTCTCGCCTTCTTCTTGCTGGATGGGTTCGGAGCCGACCTCGGCCCGACTGCCACTCTAAAAGCTCGAGAGTTGGTTCCACCGGCTCGAGGCTCCCCTTATATCCCACAATGCTAGGCGAGAGTTACCTCAGATCTCGTTTGTAAGCTAACCCCAGCTTATAATAGTAACAGTATAACTGTAAAACAGAATCCACCTCTAACCACAGGAAGAAAGAAGGGTGACCTACATCCTGAACCAGAAAATATGCAAAATAGCATATGTCTAAGAAAGAGGTGGTAGAAAGAGAGGTCACAATCACAACTCCTCTAGGTCTGTCCAGGCCAGGGGGAAGGAGGGTGGGACGCAGGAAGGCGAGAAGAAGACAACTAACATGGAACGTTATGGTAAGAACATAACTTCTATATGTTAAGTTGTCTATCTCGCCTTCATTCTTGCTGGATGGGACCGCCCCTAGCACCTTGTCCCGGTGGCCTAACGGAACAGACTCCTGAGAACAGTGGAACCAAAGTTAGCTCTATGCCTAGAAGCTAAATCCAACTTATAATGAGAAATAAAAGTGTGAGGAGTAGCCCAAGTAGCCGCTGCACAAATGGTGTCAATAGGCAGTCTGTCTTGGAAGGCTAAAGAAGTAGCCAAAGCTCTGGTGGAATGGGCTTTAGGTTTATTAGGCAATTTTTGTTGTCTAATTTCATATACCAGGGAAATCAAAGATGTTAGCCATCTGGATAATGATACCTTTGAAACTGAAAGTCCCTTTCTGCTTTCCGCATAGGAGACAAACAGCTGATCAGATTTTCTGAATTGTTTTGTTCTATCCAAGTAGTACCTCAATTGACGATGAACATCCAGGCAGTGTAATTTTTGTTCAGACCTATTGGAATACTCTGGAAAAACGACAGGGAGGTCAATGCTTTGGTTTAGATTCGATGTCGAGACCACCTTAGGCAAAAAGGACGGGTTAGTTCGTAAGGATACTCTGTCCTTATGAAACAAAAGATAAGGAGGACGACAACTGAGTGCTTGAAGTTCTGAAACTCTTCTAGCTGATGTAATAGCTACCAGAAAGAGAGTTTTCCATGATAACAATTTCAAGGAACAGGAAGCTGCAGGTTCGAAAGGGGAAAGAATCAAAGAAGCAAGAACTAAATTTAGGTCCCAAGGAGAAGGAGGATTTCTTATAGGAGGTCTGAGAAGAAAAACTCCTTTCAAAAAGGCTTTGCAGAGCTTGTGGGACATTAGGGCAGATTCAGAAATACCCACATGGAAGTTAGAAATAGCTGCCAATTGAACCTTAAGTGTAGATGGAGATGAACCTGCATGGAAGAGTTCAGCTAGAAAATCAAGGACTAGTTGGATGGAAGCGGTGAAAGGATCTATGTCCTTTCCTTGTGCCCAATATGAGAAGCGTTTCCACTTACTCAAATAAATCTTCGAGTGGAAGATTTATGGGAAGCTATCAATATATCTCTAACAGAGTGAGATAATTGAGGAAGCCTGGCTATGGTTGGAACTGGAGGAACCAAGCAGTGAGGTTCAGAGAGGGGAGGGAGCGATGAAACTGACCCGACTGATGGATCAAAAGATCTGGAACTAGGTCCAGATTCCACGGTCGCCCAAGAGAAAACGATGTAGAAAGGGGAACCACACTTGTCGAGGCCAGTAAGGAGCAATGAGGATCAAGGATGCCTTCTGAGCGATAGCTTTCTGAATTACTTGAGAGATCAGTGGGAAAGGAGGAAATGCATACAGAAGTCCCCGGGGCCAAACTTGGACTAGAGCGTCACTGCTGGGTTGGCCTGGTAAAGGGAATAGAGTGAAATATTCTCTGCACTTGCTGTTTTGGGGAGTAGCAAAAAGATCGCAGCAAGGCTGGCCCCACTTGAGAAAAATTTCTCTCACTACAGAGTCTTTCAGAGACCACTCGTGAGGCATGAGAATAGCTCTGCTCAACTTGTCCGCAATGTGATTGGACTTCCCGGGGATGTGCGTTGCTATCAGAAAACGCTGAGAAGAAATCGCCCATTGCCACAGTCTGAGTGCTTCTCGACACAGGGGTATGATCTGGTTCCGCCTTGTTTGTTGATGTACCACACTACAGACATATTGTCTGTCTGGATTGCAATTGTTCCCAAGGGAAGAGAGTCTTGAAGGGCTTGCAACGCTAAAAGCACTGCTCTCATCTCCAGAACATTTATGTGCAAGTGGCATTCGTTTGGTTGCCATGTGCCCTGGACTGTCCTGCCCTGATAATGCCCCCCCCACCCGATCAGGGAGGCATCCGTTGTCAGTGTAGCAACCGGAGGAGGTGGAACAAAGGGTCTTCCCGACAGTAGCTGGGGGGAAGACATCCACCACATGAGATGCTTTTTGCACGCCTGCGTGATCACAATGGTGTGAGACATTGGAAGTTCCTGGTATGACCATTGAGTAAAAGCATCCACTGAAGGATCCGCATGTGGTATCTGGCTAATGGAAGGAGAGGTATGGCGCTGCCATGATTCCCAACACCTTTAGAACTAACCTGGCTTTGATTCTGTTGTTGTTGAGAAGGAGTGATACCAATTTGTGAATGTCTGATATCCTCTGGTGTGTTAGCCTTGCAGACATGTTTATAGTATCTAGATTTGCGCCTATGTAGGTAATAGTACGACAAGGCGACAAAACAGACTTTTCGCAATTTATTGAAATACCCAGTTTTGACAAACGCGAAAAGTATAATCTCTGGCCATCAGAAGGAGATGCTTGGTGGGAGCTGTGAGGAGCCAGTCGTCCAAATATGGAAACACCTGGAATCCTTGTCGTCTCAGGTGAGAAGCTACCACTGCCATGCATTTGGTAAACACCCGGGGGGCAGTGGTGAGACCAAAGGGCAGGGCCCTGAACTGAAAATGACTGGTTCCCAGCCTGAAGCGGAGGAATCTTCTGGAGCGTCTGTTCATTTTTATGTGATAGTACGCATCCCGAAGGTCTATAGAGCACATCCAGTTTCCTTTGCCCAAAAGGGGAAGGATGGATTGCAGCGTGACCATCCGAAATCTTGTTTTCTTGACTGAGTTGTTCAAGACACTGAGATCCAAAATCGGTCTCCAGTCCCCTGTTTTCTTTGAAACTAAAAAGAACCTTGAGTAGATTCCGGATCCTTGTTGGTCTGCTGGCACTGGCTGAATTGCTCTTTTTGCAAGCAGTTTTGAAATTTCCAAAGCTGCTAGATCCCTTTGAGCGGGTGGAACATCTGGAAGGGATTTTTTTGACTGATTTGGAAAGTGAAGAAAGGGGATAGAATAGCCTTCGGAAATGATGGACTGTACCCATTTGTCTTGAGTCAGGGATAGCCAGGCTTCTGGGTACAGTGACAATCTTCCCCCGACTGCCTCCGAAGATGGGCAGTCGGGCAACACCTCAGGGATGCTGAAAAGGCTTGTCAGGGAAGGCTTCCCGATTGCCCTGGTTCTGTGGACCCCCCCTGCCCCTAGGGCGACGTCTACCATTGTTATTCCCACCTCTGCCTTTGGTAGGAAAATGACTCTGTGCGTCAGGCGAAGTCCCTTGAGATTGTTTACGGAACCACATCTTTCCACCCTTCTGGCCTTTGGGGTAAGGCCTGGAAGGAGTCAAAAAACGGACTCCGACGGCAGAAAGGGTCTTGCCATCAGTCTCGCACCTAGTCAGGGTTTCTTTCACTTGAGGACCAAAGAGAGATGATCCATCAAAGGGGAGTTCGTGAAAGACGCCTTGAAAGGGTCCGAAATTGCATAGCCGCATCCAGGCGTGCCTACGTAAGGCCACACCTGTCCCTGCGGCTCTGCTCGCTCCATCGGCCGCGTAAGAAAGGAGGCGCATGGAGGAGTTGGATATGGAATTAAGGGTAGCCAGCTGCGTGTTCATCTTGTCTTGGAAACCCGCAGCTGTAGGATCCTTTAACATTTCACTCGCTTCCTTGATCAGGTCCCTTTGAAGACGAGTGAAATGGCACAGGTAGTTCAGCGAACGCATGGTAAATGTCACTGAGGAGAACATCCGCTTCCCGTACCTATCCATGGACCTAGATTCCTTGTTAGGTGGATGGACAGGTACTGAAGGATCAGCCAGTTCCTTCTTCGTGGCAGCAGCTACCACCATAGCATCCACAGAAACTCCTTTTGTTAAAAATTGCTTGTCTGCTGGAGCTGTGATGAACTTAGAGGGTCTCCTGGGAGTGGGGTCCACTGAATCAGGAGCCGTCCATGCCTTCTTAGCAACCACCTGCATGAGGGGGTCGAAGGGAGGGGACACCCAGGAGGTGGAAGGACGAGAGCCAAACGCCTCAAGATACACAGATTCGTCCTCCGAAGGGCTGAGGGCTGGCCAATTTCCCTCTGTTTCAGGATCTCCAGAATGTCTGCAAATGAGACATCTTCAGAAGGGGAACGGGGGAAACCCACAGAATCATCCAAATCTGTGTCTGACGTGATAGACTCAGGTGAGTCAATGTGTTTCCTCTTACACTTCCTCTTCCGAGGGGGCTCTTCTGCCAAATCAGGAGAGGCCTCGGAAGAGGATGAAATCCCCACAGGGGGCTCCTGAGGAGCTGGCTCTCTGAGGTCCGGGATGAGGGAGTGAGTCGACTTACCCTGAGGCAGCATAGAGGGAGGGGCGGACGGAGCCGACTGTGGAGTAGAGCCAGGCTCTAACACACTCCACATGACCTCGAATGCACCCCTGTCAGGCAGAGCCAGAGGTCCCCGCTCCGAGGAGCTAAGAACCCCCCTCAGCACCGACAGTGATGGCTCCGAGGCCGATGTCGGAGCCGAACTCACCAGCGCCGAAGCCCCGAGAGGGAGAGGGGGGTCGGACAAGGGTCCGATGCCACTCACCCCCTCGGAGCCGACGAGGGAAGTCCGGCGCCGAGATTCCTCCAAAGAAGAAAACGGAGCCGACGACGGAGCCGAAGACAATTGTATCGGCTCCGACGTAATCACAGTCTCGGTTCTGACACGACCCGGCTCCGAACTCAAGAGAGTCGAAGGAGGAAAATGTTGATGGACCGGGGCAGGCATCGACTGATGAGTCGGGCTCTGAAGCATCTGGGCTAGTGCCTCGGACTTAAGTAGTCGACTCACTACCCTCTGAAGGTCATGATCCGACAGCCTCGATGACCTAGAGGAGTGAGACCTTTGGCTCCGTTCAGACAGCAGGGGAGATCCTGGAGCCGAATGAACGGAGCCAAGAGATGGTGACCTGGACCTCTTCCTAGTCGTCGGCTCCGAAGGTCTGGTCGGAGCCGACACGGGAACCTCAATAACCTCGGCTCCGCCGAGCGAGGAGCCACAGAAACTGTGGACTGAGACTTATCGGCTCCAGCCGGAGCCGATAAAGGCAAAGATTGAGCAACCTGAGGTCTCGGCTCAGAAGCCAGAGCCGAAGACCTCGATGCCTTAGAGGGCTTCCCTGTTGACACAGACAGGGAATCCTCTGGCTTCAGTAAGCCTCTAAGAATTAATTTATTTTTTCTTTCCTGCAGGACCCTGGGGCTGAAGCCATGGCACACAGCACAGGAGTCCTGCAGGTGCAAAGGCCCCAGACAATAGACACAAGAAGTGTGAGCGTCTGTCAGAGACATTTTCTGACAGCACGCATCACACTTCTTGAATCCGGAGACCTTTGCTTCTTTAGACATTTTTGACTGACAGGTGTACACAAACACGCACACAAGCACACAAGTTATACCCTGTCAGGAAAACACAATAAAATTAGTAGCAATACTAGTATAAACTACAAAAAAAAAAAAAACACACACACTCCACTAGGGAAGGGAAGGCCAAAAGGCCCAATGGAAGAACCAAAGGTTCTTGGGGAAAGAAACGGAAAAAATTTAGGGTCGGGAATAAAGTATTCTAACCTACACTAACTAAGTAAGAATATTAACTTAAAAGGGGTTTTAAAGACTAATTTTCAAGAAAATTTTAGTACTCACCAGGAACCGGTAGAAGCAACCAACCTCGAAGCTGTAGCGGCAAACGAGATCTGAGGTAACTCTCGCCTAGCATTGTGGGATATAAGGGGAGCCTCGAGCCGGTGGAACCAACTCTCGAGCTTTTAGAGTGGCCGAGTCGGAGCCGAGGTCGGCTCCGAACCCATCCAGCAAGAATGAAGGCGAGATAGACAACTTAACATCAACTGTATAACTGTATAAAATATCAGCGTGCCAAATATTAGTGTGTACATATAACATTAAAGTTGGAAATACACATTTAAAACTGTCAAGTACAATATGTAGGAACAATAGCATTTTGTCATAAAGGCTACGCTATTCATATTATTTTGGAATGTAAAAGGCCTTAAAGGTTGTTAGACTGAGGGCTTTCAGTGTATTCTTAGTCAATTCACTATAATACATTAAGGTAGAATAAAAGGCCTGAAAATATAAAGTCAGATTTGTGTTTTCATGTATGCATTCAGTTTCACTGAAAGACATTTCAATAAAAAGGAAAAGATAATCTTGCTGGCTAAGCATGAGACGTGCAGAAACAGTTCTCAGGGAGAGCTACAGAATGTTCCTTTCTCAATGGAAAGATATGTGTACTTGCAAGGGAAGGCTAGATAAAGAATAGACTGTGAGGTACATGCAAGACAAGGCTTGGAAACTAAGGCGAAAGAGGTGTGTAAATATTACAGGGTTTTGGTATTATTAGGATATACTTCAGACACAGTCAGTTAAGTTAGCTTTTGGACTAATATGCAAAAGGTCTTTACAGCACAGACACTCGGGCCTGAGTACAAAAGTCAGGTCAAATATCCATACTATTCAGGAGGAAAAGATTGTTTCAGTTGATATTCTTCAGGAAAATCAGAATATATGTGTAGAAACTCTGGATATTTATCAGCACTGTTACTGTTATCCAGCATTCCAGAATTTCTACAGACTGTTATTATCAGCACTGTTATTGGAGACAGTATTTGGATACTGTTAACATCTAATAAAGCATTCTTAACTGAACTACTGAGTGTGCAAAATTTATTCTGAAAAGTACAAAAAGACTTGGCCCAGAAAGGAAAGGCTGGCACCTGTTCAGCAAGTTTGGGTAATTAACAGACAAAGACTTTCATTCCAGTATAATTTCAGTTGTCTCCAGTTAATTCCAGTATAATTAAAATGTTATCAATTCTTTCAATGGTGAGTCAACCATCAATGGGAGGGACAACAGTTAAAGTAAGTCCCAAAACCCCACAGCAACCTTCTCAGCAGTCAGACTGTGTATTCTACAGAACAGACTTCAGGGGAAGGTAAAAGCAGTCCCTGACAGTAACACTTTTCTCCAGTCTATCATTAACTACACTAGACGTGTTTTATAACACTTTTCAGCAGCACACCAGTGTTTTTCCAGGTGAGATTCTGTGAACTCCATACAGAATAAGACCACTGCCGATGACACTTCAGTTAATCCTTACAGAATACACCACTAATACTCCATACAAGAACGAGCTAGAGCAGATGACATACAATAATTGCAGCTGTTAGATTGCAGAGAACCAGTGTTTATTCAAAACACCACTTCAGAAAAGCCTCAAAGATCATTAACAGACCAGCACTATTTCAGAAAATCTACAACCTTCAGCAGGGTTCCTTCAGAACATAAAACGTCATTATCCAGTTAATAGCAACATACTTCACCATCTTCACAAGCTTTCAGGTTTCCAATGTGAAGTCACACAGCCAAAAAAAAGTTTAAAAAGCTAAAGATGACAAGACACATTAACCATAGTTACGTATGTACTTTTTAGCTAAGTCAGACAGTAATTATCAAAAAAGTTTAAATGTATCAATTACAGTACTTTTTATATCAACCAATACTTGTACAGTAAAGTCACCAGTAAATGTTTGATTTAAAGTTAAAAATTGGGTAAAGCGGTCAAAAACTGTGTTCCAGAAATGTTCATTTATAGTAAAAGGTTATTAGTTCAGAAATGGTACATCTTTCCAGATGCAAAAGGATTAAACCACAAAAGCACACTGCAACAAACTATCTCATGATTCACAGAATGAGTCAGCGTCTGTAAGTAATTCTTGTTTACAGTCTTCAGATATCAGTGTAAATGCTACATACAGCACATGTAATTCAAGATACAAAATTAAGTCATATTACAATTTCAAATACAAATGTTTGGAATGTAATAAATTCTAGTTTACATGTAATTCAAAGTACGGATTTAAGTAGCAGTATTGTAAATACAGATGTAAACACAGTCAATGCATGTAACATGCAGATTTCCTGACCAAACATAAAGCAAACATTTGCATTGTCTCAAGTTCACATTATTTCAAATACAGGCATTCAAAATGTCAAAATTTCTAGTTTACTGTTTTCAGAATTTACTGTTTTCAGAAGCCAGTTCAAATATTGCACTGAGGGGGGAATGTCAATACAGATTTTGATCAGTCTGATAAAGTAAACACCAGCATAAATGATAGTTTTCAGAGCAAAGTAAAGAAGAAATGCAATACCTTACCTCAAGTCAATCATATTACTAGTGTTTCAGGGCAAAGTAAAGAAGAAATACACACCATAGCTCAGGTCAGTATTATTTTTAGTTCTATAAAAAGATTTTCAGATTATCTATAAAGGGTGTGGCAGTCCAGCACCAAACCAGATTTTTATCTGTCATTGTTTAAGGTTGAAAGAAATGACAATATTTCATTGTTTAAAGAAAAATTATGGAATAATATACTGGTTAATACAGACAAATCAACTTCAGTTACAAACAGACCTTTATTAGAGGATATGAATGCAGTTTGCCAGGATTTAAAGGGTCAAGATAACAGCAGCTAACAGTTTGAAGTGTAACAGCTCTGTACTACGTATGGACAAGTCATCAGAGTTATATGTTGTTTTAGACTTCAATAACAAGATTTTATGGAAAAATAAAAATGCTACAGAATGTATAGTAGTGCACACAGATAACACTTGTAAGAATTTGCATACAATCGTTTGTGCAAATGTACATAATTTGAAGAATTGGTTATGATAGGAACATGCAGATTTATGGGTTCAAGATAAAATAAATTCCAGTTCAGCTGACTCAGCTGAAGTGCTCAGAAAGACTTATTGGGAGTGCCAGTGAGAAAAATGAGTAACCATACTCACTTATGTTGTGTAGGGTATACCAGAAATGACAGTCAAGTTAATTCACAGAATAAAAGGTTTACAGTTACAAACCTGACAAATTAATTTTTTGTGTTATTGTTTTGTTTATATTTTATTCAAAGTGTTGCAATGCATAAATAATATCTTCATAGGTTCATATGTAGGTACTAGTTCTTCAGCCCAAGGGCCTAAGTAAGCCTAGCCAACAAGGTTCCCTGGCTTACACCACCCAAGAAAGTTAATTTCCTGTGCCCCTGTCGAGCAGAGCCACAGAAGTGATCCCTGGGGTGTATTTCCTATTTCCCATCCACTCATCAAGATTTTTCTTGAAGAGTGCTAATGAGGAACTTTGCTTGACATAGATGGGTAGCTTGTTCCAGAGTATAGGAAATCTCTGGGGCAGGAATCTATCCCTCCAGCATGCCCTGTTTATTGTAGAGGGATTAGGATTTCTTAAGGTGTAGCATGTCCAACAGCTCTGGGTTTAACATAGCTTTATATGTTAGGCAGAGATCTCCCCGGAGTAGGCGATATGCTACAGAGTAAAGCTGGAGTTTTTTGAGATGGTCAGTGTAGGGCATCTGTTTGAGGCCAGTAATCCTCTTTATGAGGTACTTCTATGGCCTTTCCAGCTGCTGCAGATGCCTTGTGAGGTACATTCCAAAAGGGGCATTGTACTCTATAATGGGCCTAATGAGTGCCGAGTAGAGGGGAACAATGACCTCTTTTTTACTGGATGAGAACCCTTTTGTGATGAGGTGTGCATTCACAGATATTAAATAATGTTTTGCTAGTTTACAGAATGTAAAATTTAAAGTCATTGCTATATTTTAGAAGTGACAGTACAGTCAAAAGTTCAGATCCCATGCAAGAAAATAGTGCATCATAAATGCTATGTGTCATTAAAGCCACAAGTTCAACTCCTACGTTAAACTTGTATAAATGGCAGACAAGTAAACATCCAGAATTATACAATATAAAGACACTTCACATACTTGTATAAAGGCCAGACAAGTAAACTTCCAGAATTAGATCAGTTCAACTCTAGTAATAAATGTGTCTAAGTAAATGGTTCAAGATTCTATATATATTTCATGCAGAAGGTACAGTTTATCAGATTAAAGGCTAGCTCAGTTAGCTGAATTAAAGACAGTACTCTATGCCATAAAATAGTATGTTAAAGATCAATTTAATATTCTTAGTGACAGTTTATGCAGTTGGGTGTCCGCTGTGGTGCAGCGGTTTGTGTTGCCACCTCACAGCAAGAGGTTTTCTGGTTTGATCCTCGGCTGGGGTGCCTTCTGTGGGGAATCTGCATGTTCTCCCTGTGGTTGCGTGGGTTTCTTCCAGGTGCTCCGGTTTCCTCCCATATCCCAAAGACATGCTGTAGGTGGATTGGACACTCTAAATTGGCCCTAGGCGTGAGTGCATGTGTGCCTTCTGTGGAAGGTTGGGCACCGTGCTGGCAACTCGACACCATAAAAACTCTACTGCCATTCATGAGTGAGCAGGTGATCCACTGTGGAGACCCCTAACCAGGAAAAAGCCGAAAGAAGAAAAATAAGAAAAAGAAGAAGAAGAAGTGGCAGTTTATGCAGTTACAGTTCTTACTATTTATCCAAGAAAATTGTAGACAATAATGATAAATCCTTGCAGCATTCAGTAGTACTGAAAAAATTAAATGATGTCAACTAAAGGAATGGCAATGTTAAGAGAGCAGAGTTTCATACACAGAACAGTATATATTAGGACCTGAGGTTCACGAGAGTAAATATAGAAAGTTCAACAAAAACAGGAAGTTTGGAAGGCCTAAGACACAGAAAAGGACACTAAAACAGCCTCCAATACCTCAGCAGTGACTGGGACAATGCAGGATAAGGCCTAAACTTGGAAAGAGCTGTGATGCTCAAGTCAACTATCTACAGAAAATCTGTGTACAACACATGTGCATTTATGTAAATTAGATGTAAAGCAAGTATGTAAATGTTCTTATATTTTCAGACAGCTGTATAACAGTACTAGTTTTCATTTTATGCTTTTATCTATGTTCAGACAATACTGACAGAAAAAAGTACTAATAGTTTAGTTTGCAAAGCATAACATTTACCAGATTTCAATTATACTTTTATGTTTTTATCTATGTTCAGGTAACACTGGCAAAAGATATTCTTTAGTATTAGTTTAGTTAGTTTCCAGAATATACACAACTATTTTAAATGCTCAGTATAAATATGTAGCACTTTAATGTAAATTTCAATCAAGGTTCAGAATATGATATTCATACTCAGTTATGAGTTCAGTATAGTACATTTCAGTCAGATTTCGGAAAATAACATTTGTACTATGATACAACATGCAATTATATCACACTTCACATCATTAAGTCACTAATTTAAGAGCAAAGTGACAAACTTATTTGTAAACAGTATTACTAAATCACACATCACATTATTCAGTCATTAGTTTTAATAGTAAAGTCAGAGAATTATTTGTAATAGGCTTATTAATTACAGATTACAATGCATTTACATAATTAGTGTACATTAGATAGAAAGTTAAAAGGACACTGACAAAGTATGCAAATGTATACATCTGAAATATAGAAAGCATAGGTTTTAGTAAACTATTATGGCTAATAAATATTTACAGGATATTTATGACACAAATTTAGAAGGCAGACATCTATTACAGCACATAGAAATTAAAAAGGTAAATAGAATTATTAACAAATCTAGCTGAAAATTTACAGACACAAGTTAATACAGTATATGGCAATTATGCTTCAAGACCAGTTATAAAGGTATCCCTCTAGTTCTGATTTCAGTTAGTCTTCAGAAAATAACCAGCATGCCTGACAAGATATATAATAAAAAGAAGATGGACTAAACTGTACAATGTTTGAAAATTTAAAATTATGGACAACAGGGAAAGGTTTTATTTGCTATAAGAGAGAGACAACATGGTATAACAAGGCACCAGTTCATAAGGTAGAAAACATAGGCAATAGTCAGTACAATTTTACAATTAAAACGTTCAGCAACAGTAAAGAAAAATAGGCAGGGTTAACAGTTCTACTATCTCTAACTTGACTGAAGACTCACAGAGACAAGTTGAAGATATGTATGGCTTCTTCTTCATGCTGTTTCTGGAACAGTATGATTAAATGTATTACCTGGTCTAATCAGTTTTAGAAACCATAGAATTAAAGGGCACCAATTTTCAGAATAATGTGCAGGTTTTTAGATACATCACACATGCATCACAAGTTAGACTTAAAGACTCTAAAGACTATAGGTAATGGGGTAATTGCTGGAGCAGGTATATTTCCTGCATATGGAGGTGTTAAAGCTATTTGGAGCTAATAGTACCTTTGAGACCATAAAGGACACCACTATATATCAGGATAGATCTGCAGATTATGACTGAGGTGGCATAAAGCCCGTGTATTCAAACCAGATTACAGTAGTTAGCAATACAGATATGAGGTAACTACAAATAAGGTCCCTGTGAACTTTCATCAGACTCCTCAGGAGGAGCTGTTAGACTGAGGGTTTTCACTGTATTCTTAGTGAGTTCACTATTGTACTTTAAGGTTGAATAATAGGCTTGCAAATACAGTCAGGGTTGTGTTTTCATGTATGCATTCAGTTTCAGGTTAAGACAGTTCAGTTGAAAGGAAATGATAATCTTGCTGGCTAAGCATAAGATGTACAAAAATAAAAGTTCTCAGGGAGAGCTACAGAATGTTCCTTTCTCAAGGGAAAGATATGTGTACTTGCAATGGAATGGTAGATAAAGAATAGACTGTGAGGCACATGCAAGGAATGGCTTGGAAACCAAGGCTAAAGAGGTGTGTAAACATTACAGGGTTTTGGTATTATTAGGATATACTTCAAACACTGTCAGCTGAGTCAGTCTTTGCAGTACAGCTACTCAAGCCTGAGTACAGAAGTCAGGTCAAATATTCATATTATTCAGGAGGAAAAGACTGTTTCAGTTGATATTATTCAGGAAAGACTGCAGTGGTGGTGCTGCGATAGCATTGTCGCCTCACAGTAAGACGTTGTCCCGTCCGGTTCTCAGCTAGAGCGTCTTCTGTGTGGAGACATGCGTGATTGGGTGTACCTTCATTGAAGATTGTGCATCAGAGCTGGCAACTCGGCATGTAAAAATCTACTGCCAATCATTAGCGGACCGGAGTTCCGCTGTGGCGACCCCTAACCGGGAAAAGCCGAAAGACCCAACAACAACAATATATATGTAGAAACATTGGATATTTCTCATCACTCTTACTGTTATCCAGCATTCCAGAATTTCTACAGACTGGTATTTTTTATCAGCACTGTTATTCCAGACAGTATTCATATATTGTTAACATCTAATAAAGCATTCTTAACTGAACTACAGCCTGTGCAGAATTTATTCTGAAAAGTACAAAAAAGACTTGGCCCATGAAGGAGAGACTGGTACTTGCTTGGCACAGGTTTGAGTAATTAACAGAAAAAGACACTCATTCCAGTGGTTTCCAGTTAATTCCTGTGCACTACAATCTCATCAATTCTTTCACAGGTATACATAAAAATTATATTAAGAAATGCAGAGTGAAAATAGCAATGCTGCAGGAGATACATTTGGAAAGAAATGAGCATGTGAATTTGAGAAAGAAAGGATTTCAGGATGATATTCAGCAGAATATTGGAGACAAAGGAAAAGGACAATAATTATATTAATTGCTAGAGGGGCTTCAGTAGTGACAGAAGATGAAAAAAAGACAATAATGGTAGATTTCTGTTAGTAAGATGATATTGGTAAGGAAGAAAAATTACGCTGGTGTGTATTTATATTCCACCAAAAAATGCTAGTGTGGAGCTTAAGAAAATTGTGGGAGAAATAAACAGCTTTCAATAGGGGATATTACTTATAAGTTGGGCCTAGAACTTGATTTTCAATACTGAGGATGTATTAAGGGGACTTAGATGGGAAAATATAAAAGAGGGTATATTTCTGAAGAGATGTATGAAAATATTAAGTATGAAAATGTGAATTCAGTAGTTGGAAATCAGACAAGAAGGAGATAGAATTTTCTGGAAAAAGATGGGAGAAGAACCAAAGAATTGAGAGTGAATAACTAGAGAAGGATAGGTAATAGAGTGGGATAAGGCCAAGAAGATATTTGGGCTGCAGGCTAGAGACGGTCTTCCCTATAAGGGATTGATATCAGAAAATGGGCAAAGAGAAAGGGATAAGGGAATCTCAAGTAAAATACCTGTTCTTGTGGGGATTATGGTTAAATCCAAAACAGAAGTTACTGTCAAAAAGGGATACTTAGCAAGGCATAAAAATACTGCATGATAATTAAAAGAATTATCCGAGGAGATTAGAAAAGACTGGGAAAAGAGAGTGGAAAATTACAGAATAATGGAAAGACATAAGTATGTCTCAGAAGTGTGCAACAAAGTCAAGAAGGTTTAGGATCATTGTTTGGAAGTGTTTACATAGATATTTTTAAACCACAAGCAGACTTCAAAGAGGTGTCATTGGGAGCAAAGTAACTGGGAACATGTGTTATGGGAGTGTAATGATTTGACAAATTTTAAAAATTCCCTGCAAAGTACTTTGTCAGAAATATTAGGTGAGCACATGAATGTAATTAAGCATGATTTTTTGTCTGTGAGGTGGGACACAGGATCTGAATTGCCTAGATATAGTAAGGCCTTATTAAGTTTTATTCTGCTGGCTGCCAAAAAGCAACTACTAGAAAATAGAAATCAAAGTCTAAACCACCTGCATTTGAAGTGTTAAATATTATAAAAGGGATAAAAGAACTGGAAAAGGGATCATTGGAGAGGAGCAAATTACGTAGACATACAGTGGATATAAACAGTTTACACACCCCTGTTAAAATGCCAGGTTTTTGTAATATATAAAAAATGAGACCACAGTAAATCATTTCAAAACTTTTTCTACCTTTAATGTGACCTGTAACCTATGCTACAATTGAAAAACAAACAAATCTGTTAGGGAAAAAAATATAAAATATATAAAAAGTACGATATGTTGGTTTCATAAGTGTGCACACCCTTAAACTAATACTTTGTTGTGTGTGCACACCCTTAAACTAATATTTTGTTGAAGCACCTTTTGATTTAATTATAGCATTCAGTCTTCTTGGGTACACACCTGCCATCAATTAAAGAGACTCTGATTAACTCCAAATAAAGTTCAGCTGTACTAGTAGGATTTTCCTGACATTTACTCAGTTGCCTGCTACAGCAAAAGCCATTGTTCGAGATTGCTTATAAAGCATCATCTCATTGTTGAAAGCTATCAGTCAGGAGAAGACTACAAAAACATTTCCACAGCATTGGATATACCATGGAACACAGTGAAGACAGTCATCAAAAAGTACAGAAAATATGAGACAACAGTGACGCTGCAAAGAGCTGGACCTCCCTCCAAAATTGATGAAAAGACAAGACTGGTCAAGGAGGCTGCCTAGAGACTACAGCAACACTGAAAGAGCTGAAGGAATTTCTGGCAAGTACTGGTTGTGTACTGCATGTGACAACAATCTCCCGTATTCCCCATATGTCTGGACTATGGGGTAGGGTTGGAAGACGGAAGCCTTTTCTTACACAGAAAAAGATCCAGGCCCAGCTAAAATTTGCAAAGCAATACATCAAGTCTCCCACAGACATGTGGGAAAATGTGTCATGGTCTGATGAGACTAAGGTTGAACTTTCTGGCCACAATTCCAAAAGGTACATTTGGCGCAAAAACAACACTTCACATCACCAAAAGAACACCATCCCCACAGTGAAGCATGTTGATGGCAGTATCATGGTTTGGGATTGCTTTTCTTCAGCTGGAACTGGGACTTTAGTCAAGCTGGAGAGAATTATGAACAGTTCCAAATACCAGTTACTTTTGACCCAAAACCTTCAGGCATCTGTTAGAAAGCTGAATAGGAATTTTACCTTTCAACATGACAATGACCCCAAGCATACATCCAAATCAACAAAAGAATGGCTTCACCAGAAAAAAATTAAAGTTTTGGAATGGCCCAGCCAGAGCCCAGACCTAAATCCAATAGAAAATTTGTGGGGTTACCTGAAGACGGTTGTGCCTGTGCACAAGAGATGACCTCGCAGTCTGACAGATTTGGCGCACTTTTGCATGGAAGAGTGGACAAATATTGCCAAGTCAAGATGTGCCATGCTGATAGACTCCTACCCAAGAAGACTGAATGTTGTAATTAACTCAAAAGGTGCTTTAACAAAGTATTAGCTTAAGGGTGTGCACACACAACAAAGTATTAGTTTAAGGGTATGCACACTTATGCAACCAGTGTATTGTACATCTTTTATTTTTTATATTTTTTCCCCTAACAGATCTGTTTATTTTTCTATTGAATTGTACAGGTTATAGGTCACATAAAGGTGGGAAAAGTTTTGAAATGATTCATTGCGGTCTCATTTTTTTATATCACAATAACCTGGCATTTTAACAGGGGTGTGTAAACTTTTTTATAGCCACTGTAAATAGAAATTATGGGAACAGTACATGCAGAGTAAAGTTCAGCAGGAGGTGGTTTAAGGGAGGTCAGAAATTCAGCAACTTATATAATGCTGGACTAATGAAAATTAAAAAGAAAGAAATATATTTATGTGATATATAACATATGTAAATGTAAAAAATGTTAATATGGTTTAATTTATTTCTTGTTAATGTATGTTTGCCTATGTCTTAAGTGATAATTTAATAAAGGTGATGAAAAAAGAATGAATCAAAGGCGGTTAGAAAAGATTGGGAAAAGACAGACTGGAAAACCAATTTACAACAGAAAAGTGGGAGGACATATGTATGACATCCAAATATACAACAAAGTCTAGCAGGTTTAAGATCTTTGCTTGAAAGTGCTTGTATAGGTTTTACAATTTAATAAATGTGTTTAAAAAAAGACTCAAGGTAGTTATTCCAAATAGCTCATTATAAATTTGGGTTTATAGCCAAATAAGATGGTATAAAGTATCTTGGCATATAGTTGTGTTCAACTGGTTTTGTACCTAAGTGGTAAGGGTTTTGTCTTGACATGCTGCAAAGACTCCAGGCAATATTTATTCTTTCTTTGGTGTTGTATAATGCCCAAGGAATCCCCTTACCTCCCTCTTCTAATTTTCTTTCCTCCTTAAGGCACCAGGGTACCATGTTTATCTGAGATGGTAAGATTAAATAAAGAGGACTGTACTTTCAACTGGAGTGAGTTTTCCCCTGAATATAATATTCTGCAACATAGTTAGATTTTAGTTTAATATTTCACAAGCAAAAGTAACCAGGATGAATTTAGCATCAGTTGACTCCTCAAACTAGCCTAGATAGATATAATAGGTTCATAGGTAGGAACTAGGCTATCTGCCCGAAGGCATTTAAAAGCCTAGCCAGAGTGTATCGGCTTTTGTTGCCCCATTGATTAATTAATTGATCCTCTGTCAAGCAGAGCCAATGAAGTGATCCCAGGGGTGTATTTTCTGTTACTCATCCACTCGTCAAGGTTTCTCTTGAAGAGTGTAAGTGAGGGGTTCTGCCTGATGTAATCTGGAATTTTGTTCCAAAGCATGGGGAGCCTTTGTGACAGGAATCTATCCCTCCAGCATGTTCTATTTATTGTTGTGGCATGGTTTAGCTCACTAGAGCACATGGCTCGCAGTGACTTGGATTTCTTTAGGTGGAGCATGTCCATCAATTCTGAGTTGGACATGGCTTTGTAAGTCAGGCAGAGATCACCTCTGAGTAAGCGATATGCCACTGAGTATAGCCGGAGTTTTTTAAGTCGGGCTGCATAGGACATATGTTTGAGACCAGTAATCCTCTTGGTGAGGTACTTTTGTGGTCTTTCCAGCTGTTGGAAGTGTCTTGTGAGGTACATCCCAAATGGGGCATTGTACTCTATGATGGGTCTAATGAGTGACGAGTAGAGGGGCACTATAACCTCTTTATTTCTAGATGCGAACCCTTTAGTAATTAGATGGGCCACATAGAAGGATTTCCTAACTACTTTGGCAATATGATTGTCAAAGGAGAGATTACTATCTACCTGGGTCCCCAGATCTCTTATTACCTTTTCTGTATTAAGGGGGCTGCCACCTATGTGGTAATTCGTGGGTGTTTTGTTTTTGCCAAACGGGATGACTATGCATTTTTTGGCATTTAGCTTGAGGTCATGACTTTGACACCAGGTGTCCATCTCAGTAAGGCCCTTTTGGAGGATGTCCGTGTCAGCCTGAGAGTCAATTATGGCTTCCAGTTTGCAGTCATCGGCAAACTTGGTTAGCCATAGTCCTTCTGTGTTTGCCTGTACTTCTGAGAAGTATATGCCGAAAAGTAGGGGTCTCAGGACCGAGCCTTGTGGGACACCACTTGTGACTGGTTTAGAGTCGGACCTGCAGCCCGCTATTCTTACTCTGTGAGTTCTGTCTGTAAGCCAGTTGGCAACCCATCTCATGACGTAGGGGTTTATGTTCAGGCAGGTGAGTTTTTCTGTAATACCCGAGTGGGAAATGGTGCCGAAAGCCTTGGTGAGGTCAAGGTAGGCTGTGTGAACCACCTTTCCCTTGTCTATGGCCTTGGTGACTGTCTCGAAGAAGTCAACCAGGTTTAGTAGGCATGATTTGCCCTTAACAAAGCCGAACTGGGTCGGGTCAAGTGTTTGGAGGTTCCCAATGTCTTTGTTAATGAGTTCCATGATGATGTGCTCCATAGCCTTGCAGACCAGGCTAGTCAGGCTTATGGGGCGATAGTTACCAGGGTCAGTTGTGGCCCCTCCTTTGTGGAGAGGAATAACCATTGCTGTGCGCCATTCTATGGGCATGTAGCCTGTGGAGAGGCTGAGGTTGAACAGCGTGTTTAGGTGGGTAGTTCGTTCTGTAGTTCGTGCAAGACGCAGCCTGGGACATCATCTGGTCTGATGAAGCCCACGGACCATGGGTGAAAGCGCTTAACTTGTTTTTGGATTAAATCTATATATGTGGCATTATTTATTGTTGGACTTTTTTTTGTGAGTATACAGTATATGTGTTGGCGTTTGGAGCTTTGCTGATACACTGGTTCGTTTTGTTGTCTTGAGCGCCTGGTTCTTTAGTTGGTCCCATTGACGCTGTGTTTTTGGCTTTTGAAAGGGCTGTTTTCATCTGTGCATCTGTGATTTTTGGGACACTACACTTTTCCGGTATTGTTGCGGGCCTTTTTGGAGGTGAGAGGGGGGTGAAGTTTGCACTGAATCTATCTGCCAGTATGTTGGCAATATCAGTAGATTCAGTATATTTTGTGCTATTTTGCACTAGTTCAGTGCATATCTGCGAGTTGCCACTTAGATTCTTAACATAGCTAAAGAAGGCTTTGTGGTTATCTTTTGAATCCTTGGCTATTTTTCTTTCGAAGTTAGCCTTGGATGATTTCATGAGGGACCTCAGTTTCTTACTGCTACTGATCAGGGATGTCTTTCCTTCTTGGGATTTGCTTTTTTTCTGAACTAGTTTCCTCCTCCTATTGTATAGCCTGTTTATTGCAGGGGTCCACCAAACTGGTTTCCTTCTCTTAGAGTAGTGAGTCTTGGTTTTGCTAGGGATGGCATGATCCATGCATCCTTCTAGGTGCTCATAGAGTGCATTTATAAAGGTTTCTGCATCTTGGGCAGCATTATCCTTTAGCGTGGGGGCTGTGAAACTTACCACCTCTGTCTTGAGTAAGGTGAAGTTTGCTTTAGAAAATTTTTTTACTGTGGTTTCCTTAGTTGGGGGTGGTGGTGGGGTGTGGACATCCAGAGTGATTAGTTTATGGACTGATCTAACCAGTGACGGGATGACCTCTGGTATGGAACACCTGTCGCCCATGTTGGTGATGACCAGGTCCAATATGTTTTCACCTCTTGTAGAGGAGTTTACCAACTGATCCAGGGCGTTTGAGTTGATGAATTCCAGGAAGCTCTGGACCTGGGAATTTGTACTCAAGTAGTTTTCCCAGTGAATGGTAGGATAATTGAAATCGCCCAATATCAGGGTGTTTGGTAGGACCTTCATGTTTTCCAGTGTCTCCAGAAAGGTGGAGTGGTGGTCATGGGTCATGGCGGGTGATCTGTAGCAGGCCACAATTTGCATTGCAGATTTGCCCGATGTTAGTTGCACATGGATGATCTCAGAGGTATCATGCTGCACCACTAACCTGAAGGTGTAGGTATCCTTGATGAATATGGATACACCCCCTCCTTTTGTGTTTCGGTCCATGTTCTGTGACCAAAATGTGTGGTATGAGTTGTAGCCCGGTAGTGCTGGGGTGCTCTCTGGAGCCTTGAACCAGGTTTCAGTTACTGCACAGATGTCGACGTTCTCCATACTGAGGAGTGCTTCGAGCGCGTGCATTTTGAGATTTAAACTCCTGGCGTTAAGTAGCATAACCCTCAGTTTTTTGTTAATTGTGTTGTTTACAGAGGTGGGTTTGACTTTTGAGCCTTGCCTAAAAAAGGCACTATGGGGACAGCAAGAGCCTTGGCCAGTATTCAAAAGCCTAGGGGTGACAGGTGCAAGCTGTCTCTCGCAAAGCAACACGGCTTGTCGAGCATGTTGTCCCAGGCTGACAGACACTGGATCCTGTTTGAATGACAACAGAAGCTTAGCCAATTGTTGAAATTGATCATTTTTTCTTTATACTGAGGTATCATTCTTGGTGAGGGCAGGATGCTACTCAGGGTCAGGGTCATACCAGCCTGGGCTACATGATCAGAGAGCTCTTCCATATCTCTTTTCATGTAGTCCAGGGAGGTACGTTTCAGGTCATTCACACCAACATGAACAATGACAGAGTCATGGTTCACAGTGGACAGACACTTGATTACAAACAGCCTTGGCAAAGGGTGGTATTACAGTGCTGAATTATATTCTAGTCATGAATTATAAGGCGTTTACAGATAAATATACAAGACTATGGTAGAAGGATTTCGATTGCCTGATTTCACCTACTTGGTGGAGCAAGATTCTTATGTTTTCTTGCTATGCTAGAAGATCTAGACATTATAATTCTTTTGGATGGCAATGCCATTTTAAGCATTTTTATACTCCTTATAAACTGGCCAGTCTTTACCTGGTGGCCTTTCATTTTGTTAGAGATGTTCCGAAGGGTAGTTGGGTAAGTATATGTACGTTTTATTGGCACTACAAAGAATTAGATGGTCTTAAAGCTTACTTACAGCTTTGGTGGGAATCACTTTGGCCTGGCAAAGTAGTCCATCCTTATTCTTGGTGGGCCACCTCTAGACTTGGCTATGCACAGTAGGAATTAAAGGCGGTTGTATTCATTGATATTCCAAGAAGAAAGGTAACTGCCGGATCCTGGAATGCCAAAAGTCCACCTATTGTTCAAGATTAGCAATTGTTGATGCAGGAAGTATTTGACCTTGAATGTCCATCTGGTGAAGCTAAGTTAAGATCTCGTATCAGAAGTTGGTACCTTGGAATAGCTATACAGCTTACCTGACCATGTCTAACTCAGCTTAACCTACTTTAAAAAGGCTCTTTTTTAAAACATTTTTTTTTTCAGTTTTTATACAACAGACTCGTCTTGCTAAATTATTTTTTACAGGTTAAATACTTTAGGTTCTTTTGGTCATTCAATGAATGAACATGCTCCTAACTTATCTGAATAACAGACACGAGTTGCTTAATATTTGGCATTTCATGTTACTGAAATAAATGTGTCAGTCTTCATCTAGAATGTTTGTTATTCTCATTGTTTACCTGACATTTCAAATTAGTTTATTTGATTATTCCTATTTTAATCAGTTCAGTTCTGTTCTGTATACTGTTAATTATTAATAAAAGTTGTAATTTTCAAAAACAAAGTTCATCCATTTTGTTGTTTTACAGAAACTCACCCTACTTGCAAATCCCAAAAAATCTATGAGGTTTCTGCCTGCACTGGTAGAGTAGAGGACTGAAGCCCTATCTGCAGTCAGGGCAACCCAGGTTCCACTAATGGCTTGAGCACTTGATGACGTGAGCAGGGATGATGGGAGTGCCCATCTTAGGATAGAATTATTTTTCTCACCTGGACTGCACTGCTACCCCAATGACAGGGCCATGCTGCTTTCAAATCTTAGCCTAGAGAAATGGCAAGCAAAACTACCTGAAGTTAATGGCTGACAGTTCACTGTGGCATACTGCTGCTTCTTTTTTATAATCAGGATTACCCTAATGGGTACAGTAAAAGAAAGACAAAATGCCCATAGGGATGTCTGACTGTTGGATTGCAAGAGTTTCTACAAGTCTGATGATGAGCATCACCAGATCCATAATGTGTAAGATGAGAATACTGGAATGAAGGAACCCATCCTGCTGCAATAATTCTATTTTGCAAACAGCTTGTGTTACAGTAAATACACCTACACAGTTGTACTATGCTCATGAAATTGATCATTGGTGCAGGGGATTCATAATATGTATGGTAAGACAACTAAGTAGAGTACCCTCAAACCCCAAAAAGTATGCAAGGCCTAAATTGTGTGCTGCTGGACAACCAAAGCAACATTTTGTCTAATTTTACTGTTTGAAGAATGTGTAATGAGTTACTTGAGTTGGAACCTTAGAAATACCAAGAAAAATATTTTTTTTAAATAAAGGGGTAGTGGTAATTATTGACTTCACTGTGTCAGCCCTTGCCTCCTCCAGCTATATTCTTATGACACTTTTTATAACAAAAAGTAATACAATTATCTATCTGTTTGGGAAGGATTTCTTCAGAGAATTAATTACTTAGGTTCATAGGTTCATAGGTTCATACTAGGCTATCTGCCCTAGGGCATTTATAAGCCTAGCCAGAGTATGTTTGGCTTTCGCCACCCATTTTAAATTAATTTTGCTATGCCCTTTTTCGAGGTTAGTATACTGTGCCTCTGTCTAACAGTGACACAGAAGTGATACCCGGGGTAAACCTACGATCTCCCATCCACTCATCAAGATTCCTCTTGAAAAGAGTCAATAAGGGACTCTGCCTAACCTGGACTGGGATTTTATTCCAGAGTGAAGGGAGCCTCTGGGTTATGAATCTGTCCCTCCAGCATGTCCTATTTATTTCAGTGCTGAGGTTCAAGTCTCTCGAGCGTGTAGCTCGATGGGATTTGGATTTTTTGAGGTGCAGCATGTCCCTTAATTCCGGGTTGGACATGGCCTTATACGTCAGGCACAGGTCACCTCTGAGCAGGCGGTATGCCACTGAGTAGAGCTGGAGTTTCTTTAACCGGCAGCATATGGCATCTGTTTGAGCCCTTTGATCCTCTTGGTGAGGTACTTTTGGGGTCTTTCCAGTTGCTGCAGGTGTTTGGTAAGGTACATCCCAAAAGGGGCATTGTACTCAATTATGGGCCTGATGAGGGATGAGTAAAGAGGCACGATGACCTCCCTAATCTAGATGTGAATCCCTTCATGATTAGGTGGGCTATATAAAATGTTTTTCTAACCACTTTGGCCACGTGGTTGTCAAATGAGAGATTGCTATCAACTTGGGTCCCCAGGTCCCTAATTACTTCTTCTGTACTTAATGGATTACCACCTATGTGGTAATTTGTGGGCACTTTGTTTTTGCCAAAGGGGATGACTATACACTTTTAGCATTTAGCTTGAGGCCATGGCTCTGGCACCAGTTGTCTGTTTCTATGAGGCCCTTTTGGAGGATGCTTGTGTCGGCTGGAGAGTCGATTATGGCGCCCAGTTTGCAGTCATCTGCGAACTTGGTCAGCCACAGTCCTTCCGTGTTGGCCTGTACCTCCGAGAAATATATACCAAACAAGAGAGGTCCCAGGACTGAGCCTTGTGGGACGCCACTTGTAACTGGTTTGGAGTCTGACATGGCTCCAGCAATTCTAACCATGTGAGTTCTGTCCTTGAGCCAGTTTGCAACCCATCTAGTGACATAGGGGTTTATATTTAAGCTGGTGAGCTTATCTATAATGCCCGAGTGGGGTATTGTATCGAAGGCTTTTGTGAGGTCCAGATAGGCTGTGTGGACCACCTTCCCTTCGTCAATGGCCTTGGTGACTGTTTCAAAGAAGTCAACCAGGTTTAAGAGGCAGGATCTGCCCTTAACAAAGCCAAACTGGGTAGGATCCAGTGTCTGTAGGTCCCCAATATCTTTATTTATGAGGTCCATGATGATCCTTTCCATAGCTTTGCAGACCAAGCTAGTCAGGCTTATGGGGCGATAGTTTCCAGGGTCCGTTGAGGCACCACCTTTGTGGAGAGGGACCACTGTTGCTGTACGCCACTCTTTGGGTACATATCCTGTAGTAAGGCTGAGACTGAACAGTAGTTTTATGTTTGGGTTTAGCTCTTCTTGGAGTTCATGTAGGATGCAGCCTGGGACACCGTCTGGTCCCATTGATGCTGTGTTTTCTGCTTTGGAGAGGGCAGCTCCCACCTGAGCATCTGAGATGTCAGGGGGGCAGCACTCTGCTGGGATAGATATTTGCCCTTTTGTGGGAGAAGTTTGCGCTGAACCTGTCAGCTAGGATGTTGGCAATGTCTGTGGGATCAGTGTATTTTTTGTCATTTTGGACTAATTCTGAGCATATCTGGGAATTCCCACCCAGGTTCCTAACATAACTAAAGAAAGCCTTGTGATTATCCTTAGTGTCCTGTGCAATTTTTCTCTCGAAGCTGGCCTTTGACGATTTTATGAGTGCCCTTAGTTTTTTGCTAATACTGATCAGAGATGCCTTCCCTTTTGGGATTTTGCTCTATCATGTAGTAGCTTCCTCCTTCTATTGTATAGTTTGTTTATGGCTGGGGTCCACCAGACAGGTTGTCTGCCTTTGGAGGATTGGGTCTTGGTTTTATTTGGGATTGCATGATCCATGCAGTCCTGAAGGTGTTCATAGACTGCATTTATAAAGGATTCTGCGGTCTGGGCCGTATTTTCCACAGGCCCGGGGGCTTTGAAGGATTCCACCTCGGTTTTGAGGAGTGTGAAATTTGCTTTAGAGAAGTTTTTCACTGTGGTTTTCTGGGCAGGGGGTGGGGTCAGGATGCGAATATCCAGTGAGATCAGTTTATGGTCTGATCTTACCAGTGAGGGATACACTTCTGGTCTGGAGCATAGAGTCCCCATGTTGGTGATGATCAGGTCCAGTATGTTTTCCCTCTTGTGGGAGTGGTAACAAGTTGTTCCATAGCATTTGAGTTTATGAATTCTAGGAACCTTTGGGCAAGGGTGTTGGAGCTAGAGTAATGCTCCCAATCTATGTTTGGGTAGTTGAAGTCACCCAATATAATGGTGTTCGGAGAGACCTTCATATTTTCCAGTGTTCTCAGGAAGGCCGAGTGGGGTTCCTGGGTTTGGGAGGGTGGTCTGTAGCAGGCTATAAACTGGAAGGCAGTTTTACCCACTGTTAGTTGCACATGGATAGTCTCTGATGCTTCGTGCTTTGCCACCAACCTGGAGGTGTGGGTATCTTTGATGAATATCGATACTCCCCTCCTTTTGTGGTTCGGTCCAAGTTTTGGGGCCGAAAAGCATGGTATGAGGTATAACCTGGTAGTGCTGGGGTGCCCTCAGGAGCCCTGAACCAGGTTTCCGTTACTGCACAGATATCGATGTTCTCCATGCTAAGGAGAGTTTCGAAAAGTGCATCTTGAGGTTTAGACTTCTAGCGTTGAGTAGCATTACTCTTAGTTTCTTATCCCTTGTGATACCTATGGAGGTGGGTTTGTCTTTTGAGCCTTGCCTAAAAAGGCACTATGGGGGTAGCAAGAGCCTTTGCCAATATCCGAAAGCCCAGGGATGACAGGTGCAAGCCGTCCCTAGCAAAGCATCGTGGCTTGTCGTGCATATCATCCCAAGCTGATAGGCATTGGATCCCCTTTGAATGACACCAATACTTAAGCCAATTGTTGAAATTGATCATCTTGTCTTCATACTGTGGCATCATTCTTGGTGAGGGTAAGATGCTACTCAAGGTCAGGGTCATACCAGCCTGGGCTACATGCTCAGAGAGCTCCTCTATGTCTCTTTTCATGTAGTCCAGGGAGGTACATCTCAGGTCATTCACACCAGCATGGACAATGACTGAGTCATATTTGTACTTGCCTTGGAGTGACCTGAGTGCTTGTGTTATGTGGCGGATCCTAGCGCCAGACAGGCTGCTCACCGTGACCTTCTCCTTGTTCAGCCTGGTGAGCGGTGTGCCTGACGATAGAGTCACCTATTACAAGTGTATCAGGTGTGTTGTTTAGCCTTAAGGGCTGTGACTGTTTGGCACACTGGCTTTGTGAGATATGTGTTGCACGTGTTTTTTTTGGGGTAGCGGTTGCTTGGGTGTCTGCTTTGGAGGTCTCTGCTGCTTAGGCAGATCTTTATTTAGAGCCTCCGAGTATGTTTTTGTGTGATTATGTCTTTGGTTTGCTGTCATGGTAGGTCTATGTGAGACTGGAATTGTAGTGAGTGTGGTTTCCTTCTCCTCCTGACTGGTTTTGCCAGTACTGAGTTGAGAGAGCTTAGCCTCCAGTTTGGCTATATGGTTGCATCTCTCACATGTGTTGGAATTTGTTGGGAGGAGGAGAGGGTTGTCTGTGTACATGAGGCAGTTGTAACATTGCCTCAAGATTCCCATATTCACCAGCTGGACCAGAGAGGAGATTGGCAACTGACCTTTGGACATGCCAGAATAATATTGGGAATTCCTTTATAATTGAAAACAAGGGCCAATGGGGAGCGAGGGTGTAGTGCTTTTAATTTTTAGTGCTGACTTATAATTGCTTTAGTGAGCAAGTGCCAGGTAACAAGTGCAATGTGTTACAGGTAACTTAAATGCAAAAACGACAAACAGTAACTTTCTTTCAAGCAAAGCAAGGAAATAAGTACAGTAAGCAATGCAGATATCACTAGGGATCCACAGAAGCACTGAGAAGCCGCGTTTTAGGTGGAATTAGCGATCCAGGGAAATAACAAGCATACAAACAAAGCTAGATTCAGCAGGCCTGGATCTAGTCTATGCTACAGCAAACAAGGTGTACCAATTTCAGTAAGATACAGTTCAAATATTCAGGTACTATAAACCTTTAACCAGAAATTCCCAGCTCAGAAGGGCAGAGTCCAGCCTCTCCTCCCACAAGAGTGCAGACCACGAACCTTCTTAATGTAAAATAACTGGCCTGAAGCCCAAGTGCTTAAACCAGAGCTAGTACACTTTAAGAATAACAGACACTGAGCTCTCAATCAGCAGTTCCCAACTTAGAAGGATGAAAGCTACCTGTCCTGCCACCACAGTGCATGCCACAAACCTTCCTAATGTAGAACAACTGGTCTGAAACCCAAGTGCTTAATCCAAAAGACTTAGAATGATAGCTACACTTTAACCAAGTTACTACCAAGCAGTAATAAATACAACTGAATACTTTAAATAATGCCTGGATCAGTGCTCAAGTTATACAAACAAAGCTAGATTCAGCAGGCCTGGATCTAGTCTATGCTACAGCAAACAAGGTGTACCAATTTCATTAAGAAGCAGTTCAGATATACATGCACTATAAGCCTTTAACCAGAAATTCCCAGCTCAGAAGGGCAGAGTCCAGCCTCTCCTCCCACAAGAGTGCAGACCACGAACCCTCTTAATGTAAAATAACTGGCCTGAAAGCCCAAGTGCTTAAACCAGAATTAATACACTTTTAGAATAACAGACACTGAGCCCTCAATCAGCAGTTCCCAACTTAGAAGGATGTAAGCTACCTGTTCTGCCACTACAGTGCAGACCACAAACCCTCTCAATGTAAAACTGGTCTGAAGCCCAAGTGTTTAAACTAAAAGGCTTAGAATGAGTTACACCAAGCAGTAATAAATACAATTGAGAACGTTTAAGATGACGCAAAAGCAAAATAAAGTAGGAAGAAACACAAGTACAGTAAAAGCAGAAGAAATTTTTTTTTTTTTTTTTTTTTAGAAAAGTAGCAAAAGCAGTAGTAAAGTAGTAAATACAATTCTCATGCAGTGCAAGCTGGCACACTTGAATATGTAGCAATATTCGTCCACACACAGTTTGAAAAAATGTAATTAAATTAAAAAGGACTAAAAGCAAGTGCAGAAAGGGTTTATTAGGTAGAATGCAGTAAAGAGATGTCCTATGGGAGTGTCTTAGATCAAATCTACAGTGGGGCACTGAAAAAGCCAACAAATTTAAACTACAACCAAGAATAGGGGGAACAGTTTCAACACAGATGTAAGGAATGTGCAAATTATAAAAAATATATATACTGTTTTCTATAGATTTGCAGAGCAGTAAGACACAGATATCAAGCAGACAATTTAGCTCTATAATACAGAATAACACAGAAAATATACTTAGCTCTATAAACTTGAATATAGTTCTGTAAGGCTGTCTCTCAAACTAAGGTTCCAGTTTGAATACAGGTTGTTAATTAAAAGGAGACACAGCACTAGCTAAATTATATCAGCTGAAAGACAAGGCAGGAAATGAGGGGGGTGGGGGCAGTTTCATTACTTATTAATGAGATATTTAAACAACTGATCGTACTGTCATAGTGGTTTCTCCCTCTCAGTGCAGTGCCTACATATAGTCATTACACAAATAATTATTTCCCACCATACTTCTCAACCTCCAGAGAACACAATCAGTGACAAAGCCTCTGAAAATCACGGACATCTGGCTTAAATCAGAGGTACCTGATTGGCATAGATTATTCATATTCATGGTAAGGTAGTCAAGAGTCACAGAGAGAAGCATGACATACTTCAACTATGCTTTTATTGTGAAAGTTGTTGGGCCAACCAGAACCTTTCCTTTTACAATTATGCAGTATGTGAATATTATACAAAAGAATGACAGCTTTGCCACTAGCTAAATACAGGAAATTACATGATTCACTTAAATTTTAAAATAACAGTCTCTTAATGTAAGAAATGTCAAAAAGGTAAAAGAAATTCCTAATGACTAACATCCAAAAATCTTGTATCCTTTTCACATGGAAAAGTATTCTCAAACTCTCCTGATAGCAAGATGAAAAAGAAAACTCATAGAAAATGCCAGCACATTATAGATCAATATATTGTGTAAGTTATAATTTATTGAACAGAGGAAGAATAGATAAGACTGGTTTGACAACAAAAACTTAGTTGAAAAAAGCAGTGTAATCCCACCACACACACACACACACACATATATATATATATATATATATATATATATATATATATATATATATATAGGAAAAAGAAAAAAGCATGTGTTCATGATGAATCAATAGCAAAAAATCAAACATAATATATAGCAAGGCATACATTCAGTATTGTAATTATATACTTAATAGACTATTCTACTTCAAATTTGTAAACATAGCAAAAGAAAAACATCATAAAAGTATGACACCTATCCTATAAACAGTAATGGAAAATATAAGATCAAAACACATGAAATAAATGTTGAGGGATTGTCTTTAGTAGAATCACTTTAGACAATACAACTCTCAAAATGGATTATTGTATATCAGATATTATTTCTAAGCAAGTGAGGCCAGAAAATATAACTGGGTTCTGTTAGAATTATTTCTGAGACAGCTAGAGCAGAAAATATGTTTCTGTTCTGCAAATCTTAGTTCTACAGCTGCATGTTGCAAGTTTAGACACAGCTCTGTTTTGTTATGGACAAAGAAATATGAAATATTGTTTGCCTAGAAGAGGCAGTTAAAAACATGGGCAGTCTGTCATTGTATTTTGTCCTTCCCTTTATTACAAGTTCTGCAATGAATGCAGAGTTGTTTGTGTAATGGGAAAATTACTGTACACAAGATCAAGAGAAAACTGCTCAGAGATGACAGCATTTCAAAATGTAATTATTTGAGCAGGCACTAGATGATGATGACTGTATTTTTTCTGTCAGTTGAGAGAGTGTGAATAATGACTGGAAAGAATATTCCAGAAGGTACCACCTAAACAGGCCAGTGCTTTGTTTCAGGCACATAAGTTCGTTTCTGTAGTTTGGCGTGTTACATTTGTTTTTGTTTAATCTCAGTAGCTGTCAGTACTATTCTGAAAAATAAAGCTTCTTGCCGCAAAATCATTTTATGTCTTAGCGGATTTACTGATCACAGTCAGTGTTATGGAACTCTTTAACAATAAACAATGCTCAGTCTAGTAAGAATGTATTCAAACTGAACCTTTTAGACAAGGTTATAGCAGAGCACATGATTTAACCACCTACTTATGTTAATTGGTCAATCATGCCACCCAGAGGAAATTCTGTCAATTCCAGTGAACACAAATCTAGCATTATGATGTTTCAAAGTGTTGTTATAAACTGCATTTGTTTGAGATAAAATCAGAAAGGTCTAGGGCTTTGTCCAACATAAGGACCGGCAACAACATTGAGCTAGATAAATTATCCAGTCACTGTCACATGCTATTAAATGGTTGATGGCATACATTTTATTGGTATTGGCACTAGAGAAAGTTGATGTGTTCTGTATGTGGGAACACACACTATAATGCCCACAAGAATGGTAGCCCCTGAGTTGATGTATGAAAGTAGTTTCAGTGGTGGTTCTAATAGAACCTTATGTCTGCTCAAACTTTTCAACAGATTCTTACCCTTTCTGAAAACAAAATAAGTGTCAGGTAACATATTTTACAAGATCTATCTTCCCTTAGAATGGGCCAGTACTTTTGAAACACCTGTTTAAGCTTATGAATATTACCACTATAGGTCACAATAAATCTGGGAACTTAAAGGAAGACGTTCTGACATGGTATCGTATTTGTCACTTCTTTCTATAAAGTTAGCTTCCTGAATAACACAACCAATAAATCAGACTCATTGGTCTTGTATAAAAATTGTGTTTTAACTCTATTGATAATGCCTGATAATCAGGTACAGATGAACAACATACCTCTCAACCATACTGAATTCCTCGGTAAATACCGGTTTTGAGGGCAAAATATTGGGGTGCCACAAATTTCCACATGGCCCCTTTAATTTCCGACTTTCCCTTTTTTTTTTTTTTAATTTTGTTCCTGACGTCATCGCATGCAGGGCTTGCGTGATGACATCAGAATGCCAAGCCATTTTTTAAACTAATTTGCTGCAGCGTCAACTCGGCGTCCCGGACCAGTCCACATGTTTTACTTAGGAATTAGGATCAGGCAAGGAGCAACAACACATATTTCTAATCTTCCTCCAGGTATGAGCACAGCTGCAAGACTGAGAAATGTTTACTTCATTTTCTGTAAATGGGTTATAGTCTGCATTTGTAGAAACAGCACTTTGTAATTGTACTTAATTTTCTGCAAATGGGTTACAGCAGTAATATGCATTTGTACTGTGTGTACAGGCGGCCGTGGTGGTGCAGCGGTTAGCATTGCCACATCACAGCAAGTGGTTCTCTGGTTCAATTCTTGGCTGGGGTGCCTTCTGTGTGGAGTATGCATGTCCTCCCTGTGGTCGCGTGGGTTTCCTCCGGGTGCTCCGGTTTCTTCCCACATCCCAAAGACATGCTGGAGGTGATTGGACACTCTAAATTGGCCCTAGGTGTGAGTGCGTGCATGTGTGCACCATCTGTGGAAGGTTGGGCACTGGGTTGGCAACTTGACACTGTAACACTCTACTGCCAATCATGAGCGGACAGGTGATCCGCTGTGGTGACCCCTAACCGGTAAAAGCTGGAAGAAGAAGAAGACTGTGTGTACGTTACATATGTAAGCTGCACAATACACATTTGTAGTTAATTCTGTAAATGGCAGTCTGCAAATGCATTTGTACTGTGTGTGTGTGTGTGTGTGTGTGTGTGTGTGTGTGTGTGTGTGTGTCTGTGTGTGTGTGTGTGTGTGTGTGTGTGTGTGTGTGTGTGTGTGTGTGTGTGTGTGTATTAGCTGAATTATACCGTGTGTATTGAAATTTGTAAGCTGAAACTCTCAGCATTTTGTACTGCAGACAAATCTGCATTTGTACTGGGACCAGACCAGTCCGCGGGCAGTCTTTCTTCTCTCCAGTGTGAGAGAAGAGAACAACTGGCACATTTTTAAGAGAAACAGCTGTAAGGCAAGCTGATTTCTGTAAACTGCATGTCTAAGCTGTGCAAGAGAAGAGAAACAGCATCTGTAAGAGAAATGTCTAAGCTGATTTCTGTAAACTGCATTTGTAAGCTGTGCAAGAGAAGAGAAGAGAAGTGTCATTTGTAAGAGAAACAGGCAAATGGCTGTAAACTGATTTCTGTATACTGCATGAAATGGCTGCATTTGTAAGCTTGATCCACAGGCAGTTTTTCTTTCTCTAGTGTGAGTTGTGGCTACTCTGCATTTGTACGCTGATTTCTGTAAATGACAATCAATCTCTAACTCACTCAGTCTGGATTTGTAAGCTGAAACTAAATCAGCATTTCTAAATCTGAAATGGCAGTCTTTCTTTGTAAGCTCAATCAGCAGGCAGTCTTTCTTTCTCCAGTGTGATCTGCATTTATTTGCTGAAATTAAGTCTGCATTTATAAGTGGAAACTAAGTCTACATTTATAAGCGGAAACTAAGTCTACATTTGTAACTCTGAAACAGCAGTTTTCATTTGTAAGTTCAGTCTGCAGGCAGTGTGTGTGCATTATTTATGCAGTGGCTAGAACTCTACATTTGCTTTGGTGTATATGTCTATTATTTATGCTTTAGCTAGAACCATAGCCAGCCTTAGACATAGGCCAACTTGGCGGCCACCTAGGCTGTTGCTCTAGTAGGGCTGCTTTTCCAGTAACCTAGATGGTGTAGATAGACTAGGTTGGGGGCACCGGGTGGTGCAGGGAGGCACTGTGAAGGCCTTTTGCCTAGGGCATCAGTTGACCAAAGGCCATCCCTGGCTAGAAATCTGCATTTGCTTTGGTGTGTGTGTGTGTGTGTGTGTGTGTGTGTGTGTGTGTGTGTGTGTGTGTGTGTGTATTATTTATGCTGTGACTAGAACTCTACATTTGCTTTGGTGTGTGTGTGTGTGTGTGTGTGTGTGTGTGTGTGTGTGTGTGTGTGTGTGTGTGTGTGTGTCTGTATTATTTATGCTGTGGCTAGAACTCTGCATTTGCTTGTGTGGGTGCATGTGTGCTGTGGCTAGTCTGCATTTGTTTGTGTGTGTGTGCCTGTGTGCTGTGGCTAGAACTGTGTGTGTGTGTGTGTGTGTGTAATGTTTTTGACTCATACTTGTGGTCTGTTCCGCTTAAAATTTGTGGTTTTCTGGCAAATTGGTGAGAACTGAATTCACTAAATAATGAGAGCCATTTAAGTTTCAGTCTTCCTTTCTTTCAGAAAACGCATGGTAACACACAACATTTTATTCTAGCAACTTTTCTAATATTATACAAGCAATGTCTAAAATGTGTCCCTAGTTGTGGGCCTTTGTCTCCCTCAATACATTTTGGCATTTTCCAGATTTCTTGTACTGCATAGTTCTTCAGGGAGACAGAAGCTTAGTGTTGCTTATCCCAAGATTGTTTGTGTTTGTTGTTAGTACCACAACAAGTAGAATACTTGCTTTTGATGCAGAAGGCTGTGGGTTCTACTTCCACAGTATGTAAATGGATTGCTGATACTCTACTCTGTTGTACTTTAGGGGATGGATGCTGCAGTCCAGAGAATGTCCTCTTTGGTGGAGATACCTAGTAACGATGAACCTGTTATCAGTTTGCCATCCATTCCCTATTGCAATATGACTAGCTTATCATTTTTTAATGTAACATAGGAAATTTATTCCTCATGAGCAACATGCACTTTATTTGTAGATGAAACCATGAACTATAAAGTTGTTTGCTAGCAGCAACCTCTTCATTAGTTACAGCTCTCTTTAATGTAGAATTATTTAGATGACTTTTACTTCTGCAGAGATTGTGCATATTTACTGATGCTGCTGGATTGTAGAAGTTTGAGTAGATTTTTATGACTGAAATGTTCTAGATTTGTCATTATTGGTTCATGCATTTTGTTTTATTGCTTACTGGAAAAATGTTCAAAACAATAAATGTAAAACTCATTCTAACAAGTGTGCTGTATTATGCAAGGAATATAATTTAATACAATCAGGAAGGCATATCAAAGAACACATGTATGTTTCATGTGCAAGGGGCCTATGATTTGAAAACAGCCCAAAGGTAATCTTTATCTGCCACTGGGCAGATGCATTTTCTTCAAATGTGGGTTTCAGTACTGTTTCAATGAATGTGAGTTTCAAGGGCAGAGAAGTTTTAATGCTAAGTATATTTTCATTGTGAGACTGCATTGCTTTGTTTAGCAGATGTCTATTAGTGTTTGGCTGTAAAATGTAAAGTTTTAGATGAAATCCAAATAATTGTAGAAGTAAAGCAGTATGCACATTACAGTGTTTATGGTAAATGGGGCAAAATAGCCAAGTAATGGGACACTGGAATGGCTGCAGGGGGGAGGGCTGTGTAAGGGGGGACCCCATTCGACCATGATTTTGTGAAGGGGAAGGACGGCAAACTCAAAGACAGCCCTGGGCAGCACAAACTGTAGCTATGCCACTGATCAGTAGGCCATGGAGAATGAGTTTTGGAGGTCCTAGCAAACTATAATATTCTTTTGCTAAGATTAGAATATCGCCTTCCATTAAATGCCGTACTTTTACCATAATAAAACCCACATACTGCAAGTCACCAAAAACAAAATCCTAAGGTTCATCATCATCTCCCTTTGCAGTGAACATCATTGCTGCACATTTCAAAACAAAATATGGTTACCATTTACTACAGGGTCTGGGGACATATTTTGGTTGTCTGTTCTTCAGTTTGCATTTGAAAGTTGATATCCCACAATTCCATTGGAGTGGGTGAGGTTACATAATTATGTATGCAAATGGTATATTAATCAGTGTACAAATTTGTACCAATTTTTCACGGGCCTTTGTCCAGATTTTTGATGTTTCTAGGTTGGGGGGGTATGATTTCTATAAATCACTTTTCAACTAGCCACTGTTTCTTTCAACAGCCACAAAATATACAGGAAATCTTAAATGATATCATGTACTGGTTAGATTGCAGACTGCATCTTGTGGTTTGCTGTACCTAGAGAAGTGGATAAAGGTTCATTTTATGTTTTTATTTTTTTACTTTCCCCTTGTGTATATAAAGTTTGGGAGATGGCTTACTACAAAGTCAGGAGGAAAAGAGAGGTTTGTCATCCTGCAAAAAAAAGTTTTTTGTGTTTATTTCCTTAGGGGTGTTATGCTTTTGAGTTTGTTACTTCACAAGGTTTAAGATGGTTTAGTTTCACTTAATTATATAATTGTGTACTATTAAATAATACACAGTTATTCCTAGTAGACCTTCCAGTGTATACATTTTCTCTGCTTTTCTCTAACTCTGTGTACAACAAAATACTTAAATAAAACTGTCACTGTTTGAAAGTCAAAAAGAAGGAAACAAAAAGGATTCATAGAAAGTAGTCAGCAATCCTTCAAGAACTACTTTCAGTTTGAAGTGGCTGTAGTTTTTCCTGTTAAGGGCTTGAAACTTCTTTGTATGCATTCTGATGCTGTTACTTCAAGGCTTTTATGAGATTTCAGCCAGTAAGAGTTCCTCCTTGTACCCATAATAGCTCAGAGCGAGTCTGTTGTCATAAAATCTTAATAAATTAGGGACAGCTGAAAGAATAGTGGTCAAACCTTGAACTATAAGATCCAATAAATAATCCAATGCATTCCTGCAGTAGATTATAGGAGGGGGAATGGATGGGAGGAGTTCAGAAACAATGAAAATGGACAACATACATGCCTAGTTATGGTGAGCACACAACTTTTAAATCTGATGTTGTCCTATTCATTCTTCCTCAATGAATGGGGCAGATTCCCAAGCTAGGTTGATTTTGGGTGTCCCTCATAGAAGGATATTCCACAGAACCACTTAGCCAAGGGAATCTCTGCTTCCGGATATTATATGTAATTTGTAATGAGTAACAAGGTATGAGTATTGGACCAAGTGGCTGCAGCACAAATATCATCAGTAGAAGTTCTTGACCAAAAAGCAGATGAAGTGGCCATGGATCTAATTGAGTAGGCTTTAGGATGCCTGGGTAGGGAGATACCTTGTTGAGAATAGATCCAAGAAATTCAATCTGTAATCCATTTAACTAATGTAACTTTAGAAACTGTATAACCCAGTCTTTTTGTTCAGAAGGAAACAAATAGCTGATCTGATTTTCTGATTTTTTTTTCTGTGTAGATAAAAATTTAATTGTCTGAGCAAATATAAAAGATGTAGCATGTTTTCTATTTTGTTTAAGAAATTTGGAAAGAAAAACAGAAAATGAATGGTTTGATTACTGTTAAACTCAGAAGCCACTTTAGGTAAAAAAGAAGGGTTTATTCATAAAGTAACCATGTCTTTATGGAAAATGATGTAGGGAGTCTTTGATGAGACAGCCCATAGTTCAGAAATTGCAGAAGTAACAGCTAGTAAGAAGGCTGTTTTCCATGATAGGAATCTTATATCATTTTTTTTGCTGAAGGTTCAAAGGTTTTTGAGTCAGACTTTGCAGTACTACAGTCAGATCCCAGGGAGGTGAAGGATCCTTTATTGGTGGTCAAATAAGAAAAATTCCTTTTAGAAAGGCTTTACATAATTTGGAAGAAGCCAAGGAATAATTTCTGTCTCCTGTATGAAAGTTTGAAATGGCTGCCAATTGCAGTTAATCTTTGAAAAGCTAACTCCTTCTTTAAAAACAGCAGTCAGAAATTCAAGAACAGCAGAAACTGGGGCAGAAAAAGGGTCAACATAATTTTTCAATACCCAATGGGAAAATATTCCATTTGCTCTTGTAAACCTTCTTGTTGGAATCTTTTTGCGAGAATAATATAATGGTATATACTGGGGAAGAAAGTGTGGGTTTTATGACAATTATTGGAAGTGGAAAAACCATGCGGTCAGTTTGGGGGCCAGAATATTGGGATGACTCATCCGTGAAGGATGTGAAAGGAGATCTGGAGTAGGGTCCAGTATTCATCAAGGATAATGAAGATAAGACCAAAGGAAGGGGAACCACATATGTAAAGGCCAAAAGGGGGCAATGAGGATGACTGAGCTCTTCAACCTGACTGTATTCTCTAGGAATTTGGGAATCAAAGAAAGTGGAAGATAAGCATAAAGGAGACTGGATGGTCAAACATGGACTAGAGCATCTCCCAGTGACTCACCCTGAGAAGGGATCAGAGCAAAATACCTGCTGCACTTGTTGTTTTGGGGACACAAAGAGGTCACAACAAGGTTGGCCCCAATGATGGGAAATCTCTTCCACCACTGATTGCTTGAGAGACCACTTGTGAGGCATCAGAATGGACTTGATTAATTTGTCTGCTAATACATTGCTTTTCCCCAGAATGTGCATTGCAGCTAGAAAGCAGTTGGTGGAGCTCATCTAATGCCACACTCTCATAGCCTCTTTGCAGAGAGGATAAGAGTGGGTTCTCCTTTGTTTGTTGATGTACCAGACAACAGATGTTGTCATTCTGAATCACAATAGAGCCTATAGAAAGAGCATCTAGGAATGCCTGCAAAGCTAATAGGACTGCTGTCATCTCCAGGACATTGACATGCAAATTGGTGTCTGGGGGGACCATGTACCTTGGACCATCCTTCCAAAGAATTGCCCCCCACCCCAAATGGTCCATAGTCAGCATGGCCAATATGGGTGGTAGAACAAATGGTTGACATAGATAGATGTCACCTGAATGGATCCACCAAATTTATGTGGTGTTTGTATATTGGTGTAAGCTTGACTGGAAAGGATAGTGGTTGTCAAAGAATAGACCACTGAACAGCTAGAGTCCATGAAGAACACATGTATAGTATCATGCTAAAGGAAGTAGAACTATTGCTGCTGCCATAGACCCCAATGCTTGAAGAATGAATCTAGCTAGAGGAGACGGATGGGAAAAACATCTGATGAACCTGCGATCTGAGTGTGTCTATGTGATAAGTTGGTAAGGATTCGATTTGTGTTGTCATGTTCAGATGTGTACCAATAAACTCCAGGTTTTGGACTGGTGTTCAGTTTGATTTGGCGTAACTGATTGTTATTCCCAGTGAGTGGCAAATCTAGAGCAAGCAGTCCCTGGATTGCTGCAGGAGATGCATAGAGGGGGGAGTGAGGAGCCAGTCATCTAGATGTGGAAACACTCAGAATCCTTTGAGTCTCAAGTGAGCTGCCACCAATGCCATACATTTGGTGAACAGTCTGGGCGCATACTTCTCTACTGTATGGAATTCCTCTGTATTTACCAGTTCTGAGGGCAAAATAATGGGATGTCACAAATTTCCGAGGGCCTCTTTAATTCCCCATTTTTTTTATTTTTATTTATAGTTTTTAAGTAATACCTGATGTCATCATGCATTGCTAGTGTATCCTGCAACATCATCAATGTATAGGAATGTGCGTGATTACATCAGCCTTGTGAGACAATGCCTAACTGCCTGTCGGTTTCAGAGACTGGAGCAGGAAATTTAAAAAAAACAAAAACACAGGATATCGGTTAAGAACGTGTGACAAACCCTTTCAATGTGAAACATGAATTTTTTAAGACCCCCCCCAAATGAGGTACTCGCATGTTCCTTATAATGAGATACACAGTACACTTGAGAGGTATGTCTGGCTGTTACTAGTAAGTCACTTACTAAAGAATCAAAACCTGTACACAGAGGGACAGGACAAAAACTAAAGGAATGATATGCAAAATTGGGATGTCTTGCAAGTTGCAAAACCCTGGATAGAAGAGAGGGAACACTAATAGCGGTTGTCAGGTAAGTAAAGGGTTAAACATCAATATGCTGCAGGGCGTAACAGTATCTGAAAACTGAAGTTCTACTTTAAGTACCAGCAGGGATATTTTAAAGAGATGACAGCTGTCAGTTAATGCATTTTAATGGCGTTTTTATTTTCCTGTTTTATGTTGGCATTTGCTGCTCATCAAGACATGAGTGTAGTGGTGTTTTGACAAGGAGAGTTCAGTTTCCTTGTGTAGCTGTAAGTGGGTCATTGTCTTGGGCTGACGCAGTTTTTGTGTTTTTTTCTGCACTGTGACTGTTTTCTTTTTAAGATATGAAGGCTATGCAATGTAATCTATCATTTAAATAGTATTCTTCAGATTTTTGTTTTATTTTCTTTTATTTTACATACTTTGGTCTGTGTGTAAATGTTAGCAGCCATGTCAAGCAAAGGTAGGCACTAGGCAGAATACTGGAAAATATCCAATGGACGCTTACAGCTTCTTTTTGTATTAGTCGTAAAGACTTTGCATTAATTTGATAGAGTTGGTTAGTAGTGCCGAGCTTGTCATAGTATTGTTTTTGACCGTTGTGTATTTTGTAAGTATCTTAGTGGGTCAGCAGGCATGAGAGCAAATGAAGCACCTTGTTAGGACAGGTTGTTGCAGGCAATTAAAATGAAACTAGTTAGGAATTATAACTTTGTGATAAGTTTGAGTAAATGTTTCCTGTAATTTTATAATGCAGATAGAATGAGACCGTTATGTGGATTTTTTTTTTTTTTTTTTTGTAAGAGCGGTAGCTTGGACAAACTGTTATCCAGCATCATATTGCCAGTAGAAGCTAGCCATTTGGTAAAAATGACATGAAAGTGAGTTACAGGATGAGAGGGAGGGACATGAGATCTGGACAGGGTCAGCTTTCACCTGTATCAATAAAATACACAATACTTTGGGTGGTCAACTTGAGTTTGAGACTAAATGGTGTGGAATGGACCCTGATGGCAACTGCTAAGTATAGCACCCAGATGTCATAGTTACATTTTATTCATAGTTTATGTTTACGCAAGTTTGAAGTCTCATTGGGTGTGGGTTGTTTAATGTCTTGTGTAGAAATTTACACTAAAAAAGTTATCAGAATATTGATCTGGTTATAACTGGGGTTTGTATTATGTTGAATCCATCCCATACTAATACCTCTGAAATTATTTTATAGTATGTCTGTATTTTTTTGTTTTTTTTGCTTAATTTTGTCTGGTTGCTTGTAAAATTTTTGATAAATCACTGAAAGGTTTGCAGTCATAGCTGTCAACTCCTTTGCTCAAGAATCAGGACTAGAGTTAACAGAATTTGGAGGAACAAAGGCCCCAAATCAGGGACAGTTTTAAAATATAACCTTAATTCACATTTACAACAGGTTTTGCAAGGACATGTATTTTCTGAACAGTAAGAGGTATGGCAGTCATTTGAATTTATTGACTTAGTATAATTCTCAGTGATTCACCTGAAAAATCAAAAGTGTTATAAGAGATAGGGCAAAAATATGAGGCAAAATCAGGGACATTTGGGAGATATGATAGTTGTCAGTAATGTTAAACATTATAGATTCATACCATTCCTCTCAACTTCCCAACACAAGAAATCTGCATAAAGCCTTAAGTAATGGGAGCAAAAACACAAACATAGGGATAGATTTTAAATATTGTTCTTATAAACTTAGAATGTTATTAGAATAACACATTTTTTGTTAGCTTGCTTTTTTCTGAAGGATATTATATTTGTCTGTTCTTCAATTTACATTTGAATGTTGGTATCCTACAATTCCATTGGCGTGGGTGTGGCTACATAATAATGCATGCAAATTTTATGTTAATCAGTGCCCAGATTTTTGGCCAGATGTGCCTACTTTCCATGGGCCTTTGTCTAGATTTTTGATGTTCCCAGGTTGAGAGGTATGCTTGGAGGATTTGGTGAGTCCAAATGGCAGGATCCTGAATTGGTAGTGATTGTCTCCCAGCCAAAAGTGTAAGTGTCTTCAGGAGCACCTGTCTAGCTTGATGTGATAGTATGCATCCTGAAGATCTATAGAGCACATCCAATCCTCCTTGTGAAGAAATGGCAGAAAGGACTCTATTGTGACCATTTATAACTTTGACTTCCATACATAATGATTCAGTTTGCTTAGATCCAAAATTGGTCTCAGGTCCCCTGTCTTTTTGGTCTCTAAAAAGAGTATGAGTAAGTTCTGAATCCTATTTGGTCTGGGGAGACCTCTTGGACTCTTTTGTCTAGCATCTTTTGAATTTTTTGTGCTGCTACTTTCCACTGACTGGGTGGAATGTCAGGAAGCTTCTTTCTTTTGTAGACAGGAGTTTGGAAAAATGGTATGGAATAGCCTCTGGATATTATTTTTAGCACCTGAAATATTCTGTTATAGTTGCCCAGGCACCTGGGTGCAAGGACAAATATCCTCCGACTGCCTCCAGAGGTGGACAGATGGGCAGCACTTCAGTAATACTGAAAGGGTCTGTCCAGAAAGAAATCTTGTAATTAATGTCTTTCGGCTTTTCCCGGTTAGGGGTCGCCACTGCAGAACTCCAGTCTGCTAATGATTTGCAGTTGATTTTTATGGTGCCAAATTGCCAGCCCGACACCCAACCTTCAAAGAAGGCACACCCATTCATGCATGCACCTACCTGCATGTCTTTATACATCACTCAACCACAGGGAGGACATGCAGACTCCACACAGAAGGTGCTCCAGCCAAGAATCGAATGGGAGAACCACTTGCTGTGAGGGGGACAACACTAACCGCTGCACCACCGCGGCCATACCAGAAAGGAATCTTGTAAACCCTTATTTTGTGGTCCTCCTCTGCCTCTGGGGTGACATCTACCATTGGAACTGCCTCCTCTGCCTCTGGAAGTGTTGTCCCCACATGAATCTTGGAAAGGTTCCCAAGATTTGCAGACCGATATTTTTTTACCACCTTTATGATTCCTAGAAAAGGTTCATTGAGGGGTAGAAAACTTGATTCCCACAGCAGACAGGGTCTTCCCTTCTAGCTTGCTGTGTGTAAGCATTTCTTTTATGGATGGACTAAATAAAGATGTACCATCAAAGGTAGTGTTGAAGAAAGACATCTTGCCAGGTTCTGCAAAGTTGCACAGTCACATCCAGGCATGTCTCCTTATGGCAATGCCTGAACTGGTAGCCCGTGAGGTGCCTTCAGCTGCATGAGAGATTAATCTCACGGATGCGATGGAAACTAACAAAAGAGTGCCCAGCTGAATGGATGACATTTTGAAATTCTCTGCAGACATGGGCGCAGAAAAAAAGAATGAATAATTTCTTAATCAAATCTCTCTGTAGTCTTGCAAAATGCATTAGGTAGTTAAGAGACCTCAAGGCAAAAGTCGTTGAGGCAAAGACTTGCTTTCCGAATCTGTCCAGCTCCCTCAACTCTCTGTTTGGCAGATGGACACATGAGCTGTGTTCTGCTAGCTACTTTTAGTGGCTGCCACCACCACCATAGCATCTACTGGAACTCCTCTTTAGGGGGAGCTAAGAATTTTTCAGGTCATCTCAGAATAGGCTCAACTATATCCAGCTCCTTCTATGCCTAGTGGGAAAGTAAATCAATGAGCTCATCTGCCAGAAGCTAGAATCTAGACATAGATGGGTCAGAACCAAAAGCTTCAAAAAATACTGATTCCTCTGTAGAAGGCTTATTGGAAGGCTACCCACCTTTCTGCCTGAGGATCTCTAATACATCTCCAAAGAAGACATCATCTGGTAGTGATCTTGAGGATTATTCTCCTTTCTTTAAATCAGTATCAACCGTGAAAGATTTCAGCAGGGAATCTATGTGCCTCCTCTTGCACATTCTTTTCTAATGGATATCCTCTGGAGGATGTTCAGGGGAGGTATCTGAAGAGAGGGGCAATTTGTCTACAGGTACTAATTGTAAACTAGCTGGAGTTGGCTGTCCCTGTGGAATAGGCCTGACCAACTCAGAGCTTGGAACCAAAGAGGGAATCTGAAGTGGATCTGAGGAATGAGAGACCATATCTCTAGAAAAGAAAAGCACTTTCCACAACCTCAAAAGCACATGGGCCCTGAAAAGCTGTGGCTACTTGCACTGGAGCTAAGACTCCCAATACCAGTAGATTACAACTGCTACCAGATCTGTGCCTGGAGGGCGGTACCAGACCCAAGTTATCCAGCTCTGAGGCTCCAAGGGGAAATGATGGATTTGATAACATCAAAGTAGATCCCGGTCCCATGACAGACCTGACACTAAACCTTAGGATCCAGGACCCATTCCAATCTGTGTATAGGTGCGGAACAGGTCAGGGATGCTATGAGAGTCAAAGAAGTGATTTTCTTCGGATCCGACTCCAGACCTCTCAGGGCTGTCAGATCCTTCAAGAATTTATATATATATATATATATATATATATATATATATATATATATATATATATATATATATATATACTCTTCCACTTCCCTACCAAATACCTCCAAGTCTTCAACTCCTACCTTTCACCTACAACCTGTAAGTACATCTCTAATCTATAAACTACTTAAAAAACTGAAACCTTGTTCCCCATCGGCTGACCGTCTCCCATCTGAATGCCTACAAATTGCCGCAAAAGCTATACACTACCCCATATCTATCCTTATTAACAGAACTATTTCTGAAGGTAAAATTCCTACCATCTGGAAAGTATCCCACATCATCCCTCTTCATAAACGTGGATCTTCTATTGAGCTTTCTAACTTCTGACCTATTGCCTTACTCTCCCCATTATCTAAGATAATGTAAAAATGTATTCATAAACAACTACTTAACCACCTACTACAAAATAACCTACTAGCAAATTGCCAACATGGCTTTAGACCATTCCATAGTACTACAACTGCCCTTCTATCCTTCACCGACTCTATAAATAAAAATCGTAACACTAACTCCTTCTCCTCTGCACTATTTATTGACTTGTCAAAAGCCTTTGACATGGTCAACCATAACTTACTTCTAAACAAACTAAATTCCTATTCTCTGAATCCACAAGCATTACAATGGTTTAGGGGATACCTTACAAACAGACAACAAGCAGTACTTTGGCATAACAATCTGTCATCATTACTTCCAGTTAATACTGGAGTCCCAAAAGGCTCTATCGTAGGACCCCTTCTTTTTTCCTTATTTATTAACGACCTTCACTTCAACATACCCCAAGCTACCTGCATTCAATATGCAGATGACTCAACCTTAATATGTACTGCTAACAACCTAGCCTCCCTCCAGTCACTTACCCAAACTGTATTCCAAAATGTCAAAAACTGGTTTATGCAACACTGCCTCCTCCTTAATCCCAAGAAAACAAAACTACTGCTTTTTACTCCAACTCATAAATCACCCAATCCATTCTTCTCTATAACCTCTAATAATGCTACCAACATAAACCCCGATACTACCACCCGTCTACTAGGTGTTACAATTGATAATCAGCTTAACTACGATGTCCATATTAACTCCACCATAAAGTCTGTTAACAAAAACTTGGGACTCTCTATAGAATTAAACCCTTCCTTACCTCTTCAGCCAGGAAAACTACTGCCCAGACCCACCTCATTTCTACCCTCTTCTACGCCTCCGCCATTTATACTAACCTATCAAAAAACAACCTCTCCAAACTTTCCACCTGTTATAATAGCATAGCTAGATTCATCACATGCTCTCCCTTTAAAACTCACCACTGCCTTAACCTTAAACAACTAGATGGCTAGAACTACAGAACCATATACTCTGTAAACAGTTACTTATCACTCAAAAGATCCTGTACTACCCCAATAATACCCCTATCCTCACTGATATGATTTCATCTTATAAAAATCTAGCTACACTAGGTTCTGCCAATAAACTTCTAGTATCCTCGATCAAATCCAACAACAAAGCTGGTGACTCCCTTTTCTCTAATACTTCAGGTAAAAACTGGAATCTGCTCCCTCCTGAACTGTCTACCCTAGCTTCTACTTCTCTATTCAAAAAACATATTAAAGAACATCTTAAAACTCAGTGGCTCTGTCCTTGTACTAACCCAGACTGAAATCTTCTGCCCCTCCTGCTCAAACCCCTTTCCCCACTCCCTAACCTATGCCTCCAAACCTACTTATTTCTCTTTTTTATATTACGTATACAAATACAAGGATCTTACTCTGTTTTGCTCATATCTACTTTTGTGTGTAGAACAATGTTTTTTTATTTTTTATTCAGCTTAACCTTTAGTATAATGTCTATAGTCCATAATTTTATTATTATATTTTTCATTTAACCAATGCTACCTCAGTAAAGTTTTTATACATGTCTTTGTTACATATTGTTAACTTTGTTACTGTTCATGCTTGGAGCTTTTCTCCCCGGGCCTCTACTGAAAATGGACATATATCCAGTTAGACTAGCCCGGTCAACAAATGTAAAAATAAAAATAAATAAATGTATATATATATATATATATATATATATATATATATATATATATATATATATATGTATACACGTGTGTCTGTGTATATGTATATATAAAGTTATAAGTGGAACAATGTCCACATTTATTCATTTTACAAATCTTACTCATCTTACTAGAACCAACCTCTTCTACCATATTTTTCAAATTCCTTCCTTTTTTTATAAACAATAAGGGTTTATCCCTGAACTTAAGTGAAATCTGTCTAACCTCCTTTAGTATAAGCCATTTTTTTTATAATCTGTTTTATAAACCTAGTCTCAGCATTAAACACTGCAATAAATGAATTTCTATAACACTTCATGGAAGCGGTATTGGTGATATTAAAGTCAATATTACAAACAAGGCTTAAGTTTAGATTCTGTCCAGCCCCATGCTCAATAACCTCATTCCTACTGTTATTTAATATCAGAACGGAATATTTCTGTTCCCTTTTATTAATTACCTCATACATGATGTGATGCCCCTGCACTGACCCAGTATTCAAGTTACCTCAATCTTCACCACTGGCAACAGTGAGGGATATACACAATGGAAGAATTACATGTACATGCACAGTAAAGTGCAATTTCTCTTACGAATACACGAAGATCACAGTTAGTCTGTAGCTGGTTTCTCCCGACCCCCAATAAGACTCCTCAGTGGCACAGCTATAGGGTTAAGATCTCAGCTGAGGGGCCAAGCCAAGACCTCCAGCACCCTCTCTGTCCAACCAGTGCTTCATGTCCCTGTCCAAGTAGCTTACACACACAGACACACACACACACACACACACACACACACACACACACACACACACACACACAGACGCACGCACGCACGCACGCACGCACACACACACACACACACACACACACACACACACACACACACCTGGGGAAGGCTGGCACAGGTTTAATAGCTATGCCCCTTCTGCCCAGACAGTTTCCACTGCCACCAACCCCTACTTATCAACTACTATAAGGCCCTTACAAAGGTTGTCCAATCCTACTGTGTAATGTTACTATAAATCCAAATGGTAGTTTTGACCAAGAGCAAGGCTACTGGAGTGGCCTGTACAGTTTCACCAAACAGATATGCAAGTACGCTAAGAGCTTAAAAATGTCTCACAAACATCAACCACAAAGACAGGTTTAAATATATTTGATAATAAATAATAAAAGAACAAGGCAATACTTGATAAATCCAACACAGTTACTTTACAGTTCAAAATCACAGAACATGTTTTAAACCAACATTGCAGGACAGTCTCAAATAAATACAAAAAAAATCTAAACTAATCTTTACTATATTCCTATCTATATCTAAAAGAGATACTATGCCTGAATCTTAGACAGGCAAGTGCATATGGTGATGATAGTGGATGTTGTCAGATCCAAAGACAAATACAAAATGTCCAGTCTCTCTCTCTCTCTCTCTGAGAGAGTTCTTAAATCAGTATCAAATATTACTGTTGTGTTAGCTTGGATGACATCACTGTTGTCACCTGACTTTAGTTCCCTAGCTAAACCAGAAACTAACATAATTGTAACATCTCTGTGTTAAAAATACATATCTCTCAGATGGTTGCTCAGATCTTGGAAGTCATAAAACAATAAAACACTTTTACATTTTAGACCTAGTAATTACTTTTCTCCAAGGCAATACAAAAAACTCCTCGCTTTAGACATTGTGTCTACTACTGAACTGAAACTGAGAGATAACATCTTTTGTTTATGGCCCAGCTATAAAGTAACTTAGCCTCAACTATTCTTAAGTTTTGCAAGTTAATCTTCTATGTTCCAGCAGGGTATGCTATGGTCACATTCTTGAAGCTCAGTACATAACATACAGTTCTGTATAAATCATATCAATATTTACAAATGACATAGAATTCTTTACAGAAAATTCCAGATAGCTGGTCTGGTAGGGTCACACATGAGGCCATCAATAAACTTACCTGGGTAACCTCTTGCTAGAAACATATTTTTAGTAGCATATATTCTTCTAAAAATTTGTCAAATACAGTAGTTAGGCGGGCAGCCCTAATAAACTGTCCTTTTACTACTGCCCGCTTTTGTGTGTAGGGGTGTGAATTTGCAAAATGCAAAAATGCATTCAAATAGTAGGCTTTCTAAAAAATTTTGAGGTAAACCTCCTATTCGTAACATCTTTTGTAAGCCAAATGTCAAGGTATCCTGCACTAATGTCATTAAACTCACAATTGAACTTAAAAGGACAATCCCAGTGATTCTTTATTTACATTCTGTAATGTTTACCTTGAGCAGTGTGTAATTCTGAGCATACTCGAGAATTTTTTTATAATGTGTCTGGTAATACCGTTCTCCAAAGTAGTAGTATATATTTTTTCTTTTACTTTCTCTTGACCTATTATTTTTTCAAACTGAGCTCTGCATTTCCAAGTATAGCTGCAGCCTGTTGTTTCATTAGTTTAGTCATTAGTCCTACAGGCTGTGATCCAAATTTCTGTAATGGCAGAAATTATGCAGCAAAATGACAGAACGTTCACTTTATTTGAGCTGTGTCACGTACCTCTCTTTCATATCACTGCAGTAAAATAATGAAAGCCTAAATGTAATATTTTCTTCAGTACATGCTCCTGACTGACTCCTCTACTGGGCGGCACAGTGGTGCAGCGGTTAACGTTGTCGCCTCACAGCAAGAGGTTCTCCGGTTCGATTCTCGGCTGGGGTGCCTTCTGTGTGGAGTTTGCATGTTCTCCCTGTGTTCGCGTGGGTTTCCTCCGGGTACTCCGGTTTCCTCCCACATTCCAAAGACATGCATCTGGAGCATTTCTCCCCGGGCCTCCGCTGAAAACAGGCTCTGTGGAACCTAGTCGGACATTCCCGGTCAACAAATGTTAAATAAAAATAAAAATAAAAATAAAAAAAATACTTGCTTTTCAACAGTTTGAAACAGTGAGATTCCGCATTGCATGTCTGCAGTTAATTTCTGATGCTACTCTCTGCAGTGTTATTACCATTCTGTTATGCATCACTGCCTTTCATTTTGCCTTGATCAAAATTCACTGTTTCTTAACTACCTTACCAATTATATCCTTGAATTTCTGAGTCCCTTATTTTCTTTGCCAATGGTTCTAGATATAATGCAAATAGCAAAGGAGAGAGAGGACACCCCTGTCTGGTTCCTCTGCTCAAGCAGTGATTATCACAAAGGACCCCTGCCCACTTCAGTTTTCACCTCCAATCTCTCATATATTCTCCTAATCAACCTTATTTTATCAGGGAATGAAAATGCTACCATTGTTCTGCTCCTAAAGTGCCAGCCTACTCTGCCAAATGCTTTCTCTGCATCAAGACCAACAACAGTGGTAGTTTCTTACATTCTGCTTCCCTCTGGATCATCAGTGCTCTGTTAATGTTGTCAAATGCTTGCCTCCCCTCCACAAAACCACAGTGATCCATGTCTATATTTCTGGCATCACTTTTGCCATTCTTTTAGCCATTATAGACATAAATACTTTATAATCATGCTTTAGTATTGAAATGGGCCTATATGAAGCTGGATCCGATGGCTCTTTACTCTCCTTAGGTATTACAGCTGCCACTGCTTTCTTCCAGGATGTTGGTACTTCTCCTCCTCTTAAAATACTGTTAAATAAAACCTTTCAGATCTTTCATTTTTTCCATTCTAACTTCCAAACCTCCACAGGAATACCATCTATTTCTGGGGACTTTTCTGTAGATTGGTTATCCATCACCATTGTTATCTCATACCCTCCTATCCTAACTGCTCACCTAGTACTTACCTATGAATTGGAGAAGATGCCTGGATAATGAAACCATTGTGACAGTAGGATAAAAATGTCCTCCAGTATCTAAATGACCATGACCTACACTTCACCTAAATCTATTTATTTTCATTTGAGAAAGTTTTCTTTTTCCTAAGCCCCTCCCAAATCATGTTGCATGTAAAAAAAAGTATAGTGTAAGCCAACAGTGATGCTTCATGTACTGATAGTTGATCAGATGTGCCACACTGCCAAAAATCATTCATTATTTCCTTAAATACCCACTTAGCCTCATTGTAGAGGCATAGTAGATTTGGAGCTTAGCCTGACCAGGGTTCCAATTAACTGCCAGGCACATGGACACATACTACAGAAAGAGCAAGTGAAGAAGTGTAATTTCACTGCACATTATGTCATCTGATGTGGGAGGAAATGCAGTACTAAAATTCACAGACAGATTGAAAGGATTCAGATAAAGTGCCGCTGTTTAGAAATTAACTGGGGACATAAGTAATGCAAGGCGGTAATGTTGATTTCTTCATCACTGAGCTATTTTGAATATAAATTAGCATGTAGCTAATATGAAGATTTAGTACTTTTCTGCTAAACCCCTACCACTTTGCGCTGCTGTGTTTTGCCACTATTCTGCAAGTCTGGAAACCCTAATTGAACAGTTTAGTAAAGGAAAAAAGTGATACCTGGATATTGGTAGTAAAACTGAGTTTTATTTTAATGGAAAAGTACCGTGTATTGTATTGCACCATCGTTGGTTATAGTTATTAATCTGAGCTGACTGAATTGAATAATTGTAAAAAGCACAGCATTTCCGCTTGCAGAAGTAAGCTTATTGTAAGAAATAAATGTAAAACATGTTACTTTGTATGTGTATTTGAAGAGCCTGGGTTGTTTGCACTTAGCCTTGGCTTTGTTCACAGAACGAGGTAAATTACTTGGAACAACAGTGAGCTTTGGATTGCGTCTTTACTATTAAATTGTCAGCTCCCATTTCGATGAATGGTGGACATTTATTGACTATGTCGGGTCGAAATTTTCTGTCTGTCGTAGGCTAGCAACAAGTTTTGCCTTTAACTGTTTTTAGTGCATATACTGCATAACTCTTTCTGAACACTATCACGTAAAACTGTAAATGCAAAGCAACTGTAAACAAGTCTCAAAAAGAACTCCTAGTGGTGGTGGTGCTGTATTTTATCATGAAACGTCTGCTTCTAATACCGCTTCAACTTTGTAATATCTAATTTGATACAAAGGCAGGGGCTGGTGGCCTATTCTGGCAGGACACACTGCAAATAAAACATGCTGCTGATAACAATATGGGCACAACCAGTCCATAATGTAATTCCAGTTTCCAAAATAACAGGTTAAGTGTAAGACAGCCTGGATAGTGTCAAAACACAGCAGTGCAAGTGGCAGGGGTTTAACGGAAAAGTACCGAAGATTCTGATTCTCCAGAATAAGCTAAGTAAAACAGTGTTTTCATTCATAATCCCATGACACAGGAATAGCACACTCAATAAATGATATAAACCAGGCTTTAGCACTTCATTGATGCCAAATGAAACATTTCCTCCAGTAAAACATTTAGCAGTTTGTCCTTGTCTGCACAAATACTTCACGGACACCAAATGAAACATTTCTGGCAATGATCCCTTGAGATGTTTGTCCATGTCTCCATAAGCAGTCATTTGTCATCAAATGGAACACTTCCGCCAATGATCCTAGGACAACCTCTTTTACTAAGATCAAGTGAACCATTTCTCCCAAATACACATTCAGTAGTTTGTCCGTGTAGGCCCAAGCACTTCACTAACATCAAATTAAATATTTCCCCCAGTGATCCATTTCATAGTTTGACCATGCCTGCAAAAGTACTTCACTGACACCAAATGAAACATTTCCCCCAACAATCCCCAAAGTAGTTTGTCCATGCCTGCACAAGAACTTCATTGACACCAAATGAAATATTTCTCCCAATAATCCCTTCAGTAGTTTCTCCATGTGTGTCCATGCACTTCAGTGACACCAAAAGGAACATTTCCCTAATGCAATCCCTTCAGTAAGTTGTCTGTGTCTGCACAAGCATATCACTGACACCAAATGAAACACTTCCCCCCCAAAATGTCTGCACAAAGACTTCAGTGATAACAGAACAAATTATTTCCTCAAATGAACCCTTCTGTAGTTGGTCCATTATTGTCGAAGTCATTCACTGGCACCAAATAGAGAATTCCCCCAACGATTATTTCAATAGTATGTCCATGTCGGTACAAGCACTTTTACTGACACCAAAACAGACATTTCCCCCATGACCCTTTCAGCAGTTTGTCTATGTCTGCACAAGTACTTCACTAAATTAAAATTTCCCCCCAGTGATTCTTTCAGTACTTTTTCCATGTATTCCCAAGTACTTCTCTGATACTAAATGGAACATTCCCACCCAATATTCCCTACAGTAGTTTATCCATGTATGCACAAGCATGTCACTGATGTCAAACAAAACATTTCCCCCAAAGCCACCTGCAGTAGTTTGTCCATGTAGGCCCAAACACTTTACTGACATCAAATGAAACATTTCCCTCAATGATCCCTTTAGCTAAGAGGTCAAGAGGTATACACACCTCTTAACTGCTGCTGCAACTGCTGAATCAATCATACCCCCCACCCCGAAATGAAACACAGTTGTGGATCAGAACATGCATGCTAACACAAACCATGTTGATCAAGCAACTTTGCAAATTCTATCTTGAGCTAAGAGATCTAGAGGTATGCAGTGCAGACCCTTTAACTGTTGCTGATAGTGCTCAATCGTGTGCACATTTGTATACACACACACACTTTTTTTTTTTTTTTTACTTTTACACTCGCTAACAAAAGTTTGTCTGAATCTAGGTATACTGGCCTCTGGAACATTTCAGCAGCATTAGGATTGGATCCACTTCTCAGCAACAGTCATGGATTAAGGGACTGCCATGAAACAATTATGTGCTATAGCCAATTTCCCCTGCATCCTTGGTGCAATAGACGCACCCACTTTCCATTTAAATCACCTGCTCTACCTGATGCAGAACTATACATCTAAAGAAAGAGGTGTCAGTGGTGTGCTAGGCATGTTCCCTCATTACTAAGATCATTCTGACACACTCTGGTAGTGTTCATGATGCTACAATATGAAGGAAAAGTGGTCTGAGGGCTGCTTTCCAACATGGTGAAATACCTGAGGGACTACTAGTCAGTAAGTACAGGACCACAGCTATGATGTGATCAGAATCCACACCTGTCAACATTAAGCATGAGGGCAACATATGTCCTGGTGGTATGATTTGAGGCCAGTAACACTATTATCTCATCTTGTGAGGCAAGGGTGGCCCATCTCCAGTGACATTCCTCACCCTCTCATAGCAGCATCTGTAGACTGCACTCAGGATCGTGCCAGAGTAACATTACTGACGGGCCTCACTGGATCTTTTGTGACTGCCCAAAGCATTGATCATGTTTGGAAGGTCTGGTCACAGTTCATTCCTCCAGACAGCTGGAATACTCAAAAATCTTAACTGTAACCCTAAACATCATAAAAGATGGATAAACCTCCATGTATTTGTGACACAAAAGTTTATGTATTTCAATGAACCTTTTAGCCAAACAGGTTATCAGCAACATTTCTTAACATGGCGTAGGACTGGGCAACCTTGCTGTTATTCATATATGTTTACATCACTGTGTGAAAAGCCCAATACATTCAGTTCTTGTCGGGTTGTCTACTCATATAAACATAAGTAAATCAATATGTTAACTATAGGCGATATCTCACAGAAGCACTACATCAGTCGCACAGTAGCAAAGCCCACCCTTGCACTGGCCACCTCAGGCATACCATACAAGACTGGCAGTCCAACAACTCTATGCCTGCCATCATCATCAAGAGAACAGTTCAGTATTAATAAACAAAACACTAATATGTTAACATATAGAGCTTTACTGTGAATTAAATGGGGGAAGTTAAAGGGCTAGTAGACCCCCCTTACTTAGGTTCATAGGTGTGTACTAGGCTAACAGCCCTGGAGCCTATATAAGCCTAGCCCAAGAAGATTCCCTGGCATCATGCCACCCAAAGTTAGTTCCCAGTGCCCCTGTCAAGCAAGGCCACTGAAGTGATCCCCGGGGTGAACTTCCTATTGCCCATCTGCTCATCAAGATTTCTCTTAGAGGGCCAGTGAAGTGCTCTGCTTGACGTGAATGGGAAGTTTGTTCCAGAGTATCGGAAGTCTCTGGGTTAGGAACTTGTCCCTCCAGTATGTTCTGTTTATTGTGGTAATGAGGTTTAGGTCCCTGGAGCGTGTGGCACGGAGGGATTGGGATTTCTTTAGGTGTAGCATATCTAGCAGCTCTGGGTCAGACATGGCTTTGTAGGTCAAGCAGAGATCGCCTCTAAGTAGGCGATAAGAGACAGAGTATAGCTGGAGTTTTTTGAGTTTGTCAATATGGGGGATGTGTCTAAGGCCTAAGATCCTCTTAGTGAAATATTTTTGTGGCCTTTCCAGTTGTTGTAGGTGTAGGTGTCTAGTGAGGTACATACCAAATGGGGCATTGTATTCTATAATAGGTCTAATGAGGGATGAGTAGAGTGGGATTATGTCCTCTTTCTTCATGGATGAGAAACCTTTTGTAATGAGATGTGCCACATTGAAGGACTTTCTGACTACAGTGGCAACGTGGTTATCAAAGGAAAGGTTGCTGTCAACCTGTGTCCCCAGGTCTCTTATCACGCCTTCGGTGTTTAGTGGACTACTGCCTATGTGGTAGTTCATGGGTACCGAATTTTTCCCAAAGGGAATGACAATGCACTTTTTAGCACTGAGCTTAAGGCCATGGTTCTGGTGTCAGTGAGGCCTTTTTGTAGAATGTCTACATCAGTTGGAGAATCAATAATGGCTCCCAGTTTGCAATCATCTGCAAACTTGGTCAGCCAGAGTCCCTTTGTGTTGGCTCGAACTTCAGAGAAGTAGATGCCAAACAGGAGAGGACCTAGGCCCAATCCCTGTGGGGCACCACTTGTAACTGGTCGGTAGTCAGATTTGGAGTCCGCTACTTTCACAGTGTGGGTTCTATCAGTGAGCCAGCTGGCAACACATCTTATGACATAGGGGTTTATGCCTAGTTTAGTGAGTCTGCCTATGATTCCTGAGTGAGGGATGGTGTCAAAGGCCTTGGCAAGATCTAGGTAGCCTGTGTGAACTTCCTTGCTCTCATCCACAGCTCTGGTGACAGACTCAAAGAAGTCTATCAGGCTGAGCAGGCATGATCTAACTTTCACAAACCAAACTGCATGGGGTCCAAAGCTTGGAGATTCCCTATGTCCTTATTTATAAGGTCCATGATAATGTACTCCATAGCCTTACATATCAGACTTGTCAGACTAATGGGGCAGTAGTTCCCAGGGTCTGTAGTTGCTCCCCATTTGTGGAGTGGGATGACAGTAGCAGTGCGCCATTCAGTAGGAACAAAGCCTGAATAAGGCTGTGATTGAACAGGGTACTCAGGTGTGGTGCCAGTTCAGTTTGTAATTCATGTAGAACACAGCCAGGGATATTATCAGGTCCCATGAAAGCTGTATTCCTGGCTTTGGACAGTGCGGTTTTTATCTGTGTAGCTGTGATAATAGGGACTTGGCATTCCTCAGGTATTGTGATAGGCCCTTTAGGGAGTGAAAGGGGGTAAAGTTTGCACTGAACCTGTCGGCCAATATGTTGGCAATATCAGTTGGTTCTGTATATCTATTGCCATTGTGCTGTAACTCAGAGCAGATCTGAGTATTGCCATGTAAATTCTTGACATAGCTATAGAATGCCTTGTGGTTGTCTTTAGAATCTGCAGCAGTTTTGTTTTCATAGCTAGCTTTAGAGGATTTGTTGATGGCTCTCACTTTTTTGCTGAGGCTAGCAAGGGTTTTTTTCCAGTATTGGGAATTCACCCTTTTCTGCAACAGTTTTTTTTCCTTCTGTTGTAGAGTTTGTTTATGGTGGGGGACCACCAGATTGGCTTCCTTTTTCTGGAGGAGAGAGTCTTAGTTCTGTTTGGTATGGCCCGTTCCATGCACTTGTGTATGTGCTCATACAGTGCATTGGTGTATGATTCAGCAGTCATGTACCTATTTTCTATTTGCATGGGTGTTGTGAAGTTAGCCACCTCTGTTTTTAGAAGCCCAAAATTGGCTTTGGAGAAGTTTTTTATGGTGGTTTCCTTTGGGGAGGGTGAGGGTGGGATGTGGCTATGCATGGTGATTAGCTTGTGGTCAGATCTGACCAGGGAGGACTACTGGTGGAGAGCAACAGTCACTCATGTTAGTAATGACCAGGTCAAGGATGTTTCTACCCCTGGTGGGGGTAAGAATGAGTTGGTCCAGGGCGTTGGAATTAATGAATTCCAGAAAACATTGAGCAAGTGGGTTGGTACATGAGTAATTTTCCCAGTTAATGGAGGGGTAGTTAAAGTCTCCCAGTATAAGGGTATTGGGTTGTACCCTAATATTTTCCAGTGTGTTTAGGAATGTAGAGTGGGAGTCTTGGGAGATGGTGGGGGATCTATAGCAGGTTACAACCTGTATTGCAGTTTTACCCAATGTTAGTTGTACCTGAAGTATCTCTGATGTGTTATGTTGGGTTACTAGTCTGGAGGTGTGCATATCCTTTATGAATATGGAGACACACACCACCTTTAGTGCTTCGGTCCAGGTTTAGGGGCCGAAAGGTGTGATATGAATTATAGCCTGGTAGTGCTGGGGTGCTCCCCAGAGTCTTAAACCAGGTCTCGGTCACTGCACAGATGTCAATGTTCTCCATTTTAAGGAGTGCTTCGAGCGAGTGCATTTTGAGATTTAGACTTCTAGCACTGAGTAGCATAACCCTCAGATTTCTTTTGCTTGTAGCTGTTATGGTGGTCACTTCATCTTCAGGACATTGCCTAAAAAAGGCACTATAGGGGTGGCAAGAGCCTTGGCCAGTATCCGGAGTCCCTGGGGTAAAAGGTGTAGGCCATCTCTGGCGAAGTATCGAGGCATAACAATGTACCCAACACTCTAGTCATAGGTGACTCTATAGTCAGGCACACTGATGTACCATTCACCAGGCTAAATAAGGAGAAAGTTACTGTCAGCTGCCTGTCAGGTGCCAGGATCTGCCACATGATGCATGCACTCAGGTCACTCCACAAGTACAAATATGACTCTGTCATTGTCCATGTTGGTGTGAATAACCTGAGATATACCTCCCTGGACTACATGAAAAGAGACATGGAGGAGCTGTCCAATCTTGTAGTCCAGGCAGGTATGACCCTAGCCTTGAGTAGCATCCTGCCATCACCCAGAATGATACCACAGTACAAGGACAAAATGATTGACTTCAACAACTGGCTAAGTTTCTGGTGTCATTCTAAGGGGATCCAGTATTTGTCTGCCTGGGATGACATGATCGACAAACCACGATGCTTTGCCAGAGATGGCCTGCTCCTGTCGCCCTTGGGATTTTGGATACTGGCTAAGGCTCTTGCCACCCCTATAGTGCCTTTTTTAGGCAAGATTCAAATGATAAATTCACCACTGTAACAGGTACAAGCAAGCAAAATCTGACGGTAATGCTACTTAATGCTAGAAGTCTAAACCTCAAAATGAACTCACTCAAGGCACTCCTTAAAATGGAGAACATCGACATCTGTGCAGGGACAGAGACCTGGTTCAAGGCTCCAGAGAGCACCCCTGCATTACTCGGCTATAATTCATACCACACCTTTCAGCCACCTCACCTGGACCGAAGCACTAAAGGTGGAGGCGTGTCCATATTCATTAAGGATATCTACACCTCCAGGCTAGTTACTCAGCATAATGCATCCGAGATTATCCAAGTGCAACTAACTCTGGGCAAGACTGCAATCTAAATTGTAGCTTGCTACAGATCCCCCACCATGCCCCAGGATTCCCACTCCTCATTTCTTGATACACTGGAAAATATTAGGGTACAACCTAACACCCTGATAATGGGCGATTTCAACTAACCCACCATTAACTGGGAAAACTCCTCATGTACCAACTCTTGTGCTCAATGTTTTCTGGAATTCATAAATTCCAATGCCTTGGAACAACTTATCCACACCCCCATCAGGGACAGCAATGTCCTAGACCTGGTCATTACCAACATGGGCAACCGGTGTTCCACACCAGAGGTCAATTTCTAGTTGGTCAGATCTGACCACAAGCAAATCACCCTAGACATCCACATCCCACCCAGATCCCCCATTAGGGAAACCACCGTAAAAGACTTCTCCAAAGCCAACTTCATGCTTCTTAAGACAGAAGTGGCAAACTTCATAACACCCATGCTGACGGACAATAGAGGTACAACTGCTGAATCCTATACAACTGCACTTTATAAGCACTTACACGAGTGCATGGATCATGCAATCCCTAAAAGAACCAAGATGCTATCCTCCAACAAAAGGAAGCCAATCTGGTGGTCCCCTGCCATAAACAAACTCTATAACAGAAGAAAGAAACTGTTGCAAAAAAGAGTAAATTCCCATGATTGGAGGAACTCCGTGGTCAGCCTCAGTAAGAAGCTGAGATCCCTCATAAAATCCTCCAAAGCTAGTTATGAAAACAACATTGCCACTGATTCTAAAGACAACCACAAAGCATTCTATAGCTATGTCAAGAATCTCAATGGCAACACTCAGATCTGCTCTGAGTTACAACACAATGGCACTAAATATACAGAACCAACTGATATTGCCAACATCCTGGCAGATAGGTTCAGTGCTAACTTTACCCCTCTCTCATCCCCTAAAAGGTCCATCTCTATACCGGAAGAATGCAAAGTTCCTGTAATCACGGCTGCACAGGTAAAAAAGCACACTCTCCAAAGCCAAGAACACAGCATCCATGGGACCTGACAACATCCCAGGCTGCGTTCTACATGAACTACAGAACAAACTGGCACCCCACCTAAGTACCATGTTCAATCATAGCCTCACCTCAGGCTTTGTGCCCACTGAATGGAGCACAGCAACGGTTATCCCACTCCACAAAGGGGGAGCCACCACGAACCTCGGGAACTACAGCCTCATTAGCCTGATAAGCCTGGTCTGCATATGGAATGTATCATCATGGAACTTATAAACAATGACATTAGTAATCTCCAAACTCTGGACCCTACCCAGTTCAGGTTTGTAAAAGGCAGAGCATGTCTCCTAAACCTGACAGACTTCTTTGAAGCAGTCACCAAAGCCATAGATGAGGGTAAGGTGGTTCACACAGCCTATCTAGATATTGCCAAGGCTTTCAACACCATCCCCCACTCTGGAATTATAGATAAACTCACTAAACTAGGTATAAATCTCTATGTCACAAGATGGGTTGCCAACTGGCTCACTGACAGAACCCATACTGTGAAAGAAGCAGACTCTAAATCCAACTTCAGACCAGTGACAAGTGGAGTACCACAGGATTCAGTCCTAGGTCCTCTCCTGTTTGGTATCTACTTCTCTGAAGCACAGGCTAACACAGAAGGTCTTTGGCCAACAAAGTTCGCAGATGATTGCAAACTAGGAGCCATAATCAAAACTCCTAACGATGTTGACATCCTACAAAAGGGCCTCACTGAGACAGATGCCTGGTGTCAAAGCCATGGCCTCAAGCTCAATGCCAAAAAGTGCATTGTCATCCCTTTTGGTAAAAGCTCTGTACCCATGAACTACCACATAGGCGGTAGTCTACTTAACACAGAAAGTGTGATAAGAGACCTTGGGACACAGGTGAACAGTAGTCTCTACTTTGATAATCACATCGCCACAGTAGTCAGGAAATCCTTCTACGTGGCACACCTCATCACAAAAGGTTTCTCATCCAGGAAAAAAGGGGTCATTGTTTCCCTCTACTCCTCACTCATTAGACTCATTATAGAGTACAATGCCCCTTTTGGTATGTACCTCACAAGACATCTACAACAACTTGAAAGGCCACAGAAATACCTCACAAAGAGGATTACTGGCCTCAAACAGATGCCCTACGCAGACCATCTCAAGAAACTCCAGCTTTACTCTGTTGCATATCACCCACTCTGAGGCGATCTCTGCTTAACATACAAAGCTATGTCAAACCCAGAGCTGTTGGACATGCTCCACTTAAAGAAATCCCAATCCCTCCGAACTACACGCTCTAGGGACCTAAACCTTGTCACCACAATAAACAGAACATGCTGGAGGGATAGATTCCTGTCCCAGAGACTTCCCATACTCTGGAACAAACTAACTATCTATATCAAACAAAGCTCCTCATTAGCACTCTTCAAGAAAAATCTTGATGACTGGATGGGAGATTGGAAATTCACCCCGGGGATCACTTCTGTGGCTCTGCTTGACAGGGGCACAGGAAAATAATTTTCTTGGGTGGCAAAAGCCAGGGTACTGTTTGGCTAGGCTTATATAGGCCCTAGGGCCAATAGCCTAGTACCTACCTATGACAATTTCCATATCATTTCCTCAAAAATGTAGCTGTACAGCCGATACCCACGTAACAAAACATGGCCATTTATCCCTAGCACATGGCTCAACAGGAGTATTTCCCCTTTTACATGAAAAGCAATATAAAAATAGTTCAGTAAATTTTTCTTCAGCTTTTCATTCTGACTGCATATCCTCAACTGAGCCAAAAATCCTGCAGGAAGTCCAAAGCATGTCAGACCTCCTACAGAGCCATACCCCACTGATAATGGCTTCTGTGCCAATTTTCATAAACTGAAATTACAATCTCTTAATTGTGAAGCATTGTTAGACTGGCAATCTATTAGACATGAAACTGTCTGTACCATGTCGCTTTTGTGAGTGGGGACATTGTCACCTCTTTTCACTGTCTCTTTGAGATGAATGGAGAAGTTACCTTCACACCTATTGTCTTTGCCACATGAACTTTTGTTTCAATTGAAGTTTCAGGTGATTAATGAACTCCAACACAGCTTGGGGGGGTTAAAATTAGAGCTGAATTTGTCGGCTAGTAGGTTTGCTTATATCTTCTGGATCAGTACAGTTGACTCCATTAACAATGAGCTCTGCATACGACTATGTATAGCCTTTGAATTTGCTTTGTGGTTGTTCTTTGCCTAGAGGCCAAAATGACCTCATACTTCACTTTGGTAGACTTTATTTGTCCTCTGAGTTGTTTGCGTTTGAGAGTGCTTTTATCCTGCTGGGTGCTACATCTTCTAAATTTTGCCATGATATTCTTTCTTCTATTATACAGCATGTTGATGATATGATTCCACAAGGGTGGCTTGTTTTTTATGTTAATTCTGTGCCTGTTTCTGGTGGGTACAGCTGCCTCTATGCAGGTAATAACATGCTTGTATATGGTATACGTGAACAGTTCCTCACAGGCAGCAGTGTTCTCAGGGTTTATGGAAGCTTGAAATCTTGTCACATTTTCACTTAATAGTATGGAGTTAGCTTTGGAGTAGTTCCTGAACATTCCTGGGTTAGCTGGAGTTTTGAGTTTTATTTTAACTTTACAAGAGACCGTTTTGTTGTCTGACCTTACCAAAGAAGACATTACACTAGGGGGTGTGCAGTGCTATCCCATATTAGTTACAACCATATCCAGTATGACTGCACTCCTGGTCGGGATATTGACAGTCTGGTACAGGGAGTTTGCGTTTACAAAATCCTGGAATCTCTGTGCCTACATATTTGCTGTTGTATATGATTCTCAGTTAATGCTGGGGTAATTAAAGTTGCCCATGAATATGGTATTAGGTTGGATGGTGAGTGTTTCCAATAAGCTTAAGTACTTGCTATTTGTTTCCTAGGTCATAGAGGGAGACCTATAGCTTGCAAGGAAGTGGTGTGGGATTTAGCCTTTGCACGTGGAGAAGCTCAAGTGCGTCACCCTCTTTCATCAGCCTTGAGTTATATTTATTTGTGATGCAAATTAAGACACCTCCACCTTTAATCCCTTGTCTTTGTAGTAGCTGGTCTAAATGTGTTGAAGGCATTATAGCTTTGCACTTCCGGTGTGCTCTCCATGGCTTTAAACCATGACTCAGTGACTGTACAAATGTCATAGTTCTCCAAGGCGAGGAGAGCTTGTAGAGAGGGGGGTTTCTGGTTTAGACTCTTAGCAGTGAGTAATAACATTTTTAGATTTTTTTTTGAATTTCTATGTTGCGAGTACTTTCAGCTGGCCTTTGCTTAAAAAAGTCACTAGGGGGGAGGACAATGTTTTAGCTAATATACAAAAGCCTGGAGGGGAGAGGTGTAGACCACCCCATTGTGTAACTTGTGCATGATTAACTCAGATCATCATAACCAGACCAAAACTACCAGGAATTTATCTTGAAACAAGATTTAAAATAAAACATTCAGTGAACATTTCCCTTCTTTCTATTATTTCAACTTTACAAGGTTTTGCATACAGTGAGCAGCAAAAGGAAATAAAAATACACAGATGATTACCAGGGCAAGAACTGTTTCCTGTTCTTAAGTATAGGTTCATAGGGTTATAGGTGAATACCAGGCTAAGTTCTATTTGAAGAGGGACAGGGATGAGCTTTGTTTTACATGGTTGGGATCTATTCCAGAGTAGTGACATCCTCTGGGATATGAACCCATTTGCCCACACCATTCTATTTATGTTGCAGAAGGGATTAAGGTCTCTGGATCAGGTATTTCATATACTATCTTGCTTACAGATGTACAGTAAGTCTATTAGTACTGGGTCAGAAGATGCCTTATAGGCCAAGTCTATAAGAGGCTGAATATAATGATAGAACTTTGAGGTAGTCTATATAGGTCATGTGGTTTAGTCCGTGTATTCTCTTCGTGAGGAACCTCTGTGGATGCACTAGTTGTTGCATATGTCTGTACAGGTGCATACCAAAGGGGGCAATTACACTCAATGGTGGGCCCAATGAGCGCTGAGTACAGTGGGACAATGACATCTCTGGACCAAAATGCTATCTCCTTGCTTATAAGTTGAGCAATATAGAAGGACATCTTCAGTACAGTAGACATATGGTGGTTAAATCCTAGGTCACTGTCTACTTATGTTACCAAATCTCTACCTACTGTATTGATGCTTAGGGGTGTGTGTGTGTGTGTGTGTGTGTGTGTGTGTGTGTGTGTGTGTGTGTCCGTCCAGCATAGAGACAATGGTCAATTTGTATCAGCTATATTCCTGGACCTGCCCAAGGCCTCTGACATGGTTAACCACTCCAAACTCATCTATGTCCTCTCCTCCCTTAGCCTCAGTCATCCCACTATCACCTAGTTCCAAAGTTACCTAGCAGAATGTCAACAGGCTGTCCACTGGCAACAAGATCTTTCACCCCTTTGTCCTGTCACCTTAGAGGTTCCCCAAAGCTCCATCCTTGGTCCTCTCCTTTTTTTTCTTTTTACTAACCAGCTCCACTCGGCCTCACCCCAGACCTCAGTACACTGATGACACTACCCTGATTTGCTCATCTTTCTCACTCAAAGACGTCCATGTACTTACTCAAGATTCCTTCTTATCCCCTGATTCCTGTTCACTAGCTTATTTATTTACTTATTTATTTGCAGTTGGTTTACCAGGATAGTCCATTGGGCCAAAATGAACCCGTTTTCAATGGAGTCCTGGGGAGAAAAGCTCCAAAAACAAACTAGGTACATACAGTAGGTTACTAATGATAATTATACAAATGTAAAAGATTCAAGCAATTAATTTCAAAAGTATGGCAAACATTAGAAACAATACAGACTAGTGATGAAAGTTGGAGGTGTTATAGACTAAGAAAAGGAATATTGCAAAGTGATACAGAGTAGTTATTACTTAAGAAGCATAAACTTAATAGGTGCAGTCTAGTACATTCTTTGCAGATACCATGGGAATAATAATGTGAGTTAGGGGAAATAATAAGGAAAATTGCTGGAGTAAACATGGGAGAGAAGGAAGATGAAAATTGCCAGTGTTAGTTATGTGGGGTGGGAGCAAGAGCATTCCCACTGGGATACTAGATGTGCGTGAAGAGATTTTTTTGAACATATAATGGTTAGAGGTGGTGCGAATGGATGGTGGTAGTGAGTTCCAAAGGCGAGCTAGGCTATAGGATAGTAGTTTTTTGCCTGGGGGACGAGTTGGTTTATGCACTTAATAGATTTTGATTGTTTGACCTTAATACTCTATCAGGTAGGTGTATCTTAAAGGCAGAAGACAGGGAGGGACAGAGAGAGGGGTTGAAAATGAGCTTGTGGGCAAGAGTTAGCTGAGTATAGGTGAGATGATTGGGTAGTTCTAGCCATTTTAGTTTTTGGAGAGAGGAACAGTGGTGGGTGGAGGACTTATGGCTGTTAGCGAACTTGGCGATTTTGTTGTATCAAGAGGAAAGTTGTTTTTTTAGAGAGGACTGAAGATTAGTTAGGAGTGGAGCTCCATAGAGAAGGGAGGGGATAAGAAAGGAAGTAGAGAAAGTGATTTTAGTGGTGGGTGTAAGGTACTGATTTTGTCGGTACAGCATACCTAGTTTTTGATGGGTTTTTTTTATATATATTGTAGATGGGAATTGAAATTAAGCTGGCTGTCAATTTGGACCCCAAGTAACTTGGCTTCTGACACCAGTTCCAGAAGTGAGCTATTTTGACTAGTAATTGAGAATGTGTTTATATCAAAAGAAGTGACTTTAGAGGGGGTAAATACCATTAATTTAGTTTTAGAAGCATTGAGTGCTAGGTGGTTTATTTTCATCCATTGCTCAGTGATTGAAAAAGCATCTTGCGTAAGCTTTAGGAGTATGGGGGTAGATGTGGCAGAGCAGATAATGGTAGAATCATCTGCATATTGGATGATGTTTGAGAATGGGATAGATTTGCGGAAATCATTTATAAATATGTTGAAGAGAAGGGGCCCTAGTATGGAGCCTTGGGGGATTCCGGTGGGGGTATTAAGAAATGAGGAGGTAGCCTTTTTTCATTTTACTGCTTGATATCTATTGGATAAGTAGCTGGAGAACCAGTTCAAAGAGGAGGGAGATAGGTTAAGTTTTGAGAGTTTAGTTAAGAGCAGGCTGTGTGAGATAGTGTCAAAGGCCTTAGAGAGGTCAAGTAGTAGGGTAGAAACAATTAGGCCAGAGTCACGAGCTTTATTTATAGTTTCAAGAAAGGAGAGGAGGGCTGTCATGGTGCTATGATTTGGTCTGAATCCATGTTGTGTGGGAGTTAGAAGGTTATTATCTAAGAGATGTGGTAGGAGTTGAAGTTGGACACACTTTTCTAGAAGTTTAGAAATGGGAGACAGGATAGCAATGGGTCGGAAGTTAGTAACATTGTTATTGTTGCCACCTTTATGTAAAGGTATGATAAAGGCCTGTTTCCAGATTTGGGGTACTGTACATTCTTGGATGGAGCGGTTAATTAAAATGTTTATGGGATAGGCAATTGCTTCAGCAGCTATGCTGAGAAAGTAAGAAGGGATGTTATCAGGTGCGTTAGTGCATGGCTTCAATTTCAGAAGGAGTTTCTTTATAGTAGAAGTAGGTATAGGTTTTAATGAGAATAGAGGAGAGTGGGGAGAGGGAGTATTAGAGGGTGGTGAAGATGATGTGGAAGTTAGAGCAGGAGAAGAGGTAGAGGGTAGCTTCCAACTTATCTTAAATCCCAACAAAACAAAACTTCTTCTCTTCTCTTCTACCCAACCAGATACACCTCCCTGTCCACAACCTTCAGTATCCTCTCTAAAAATAAAACTATTATCACCCCAACCAACCATACGAAATTACTAGGAGTGGAAATTGACAATAACCTGAAAATTTGATATTCGCATTACCCAATCCATTAAAAAAGTTCCCAAAAAATTAGGTCTCCTATATAGAAATAACGACTTCTTACAAATAAGACAAAAGCCACCATTGCTAGAACCAACCTCCTCTCAATTCTTCTGTATGCCTCCCCAATCTTAAATAACCACCGTAAGACAGATCTAGCCAAACTCAAAGCCAGTTACAATAAACTCTCCCAGTTTGCCACTAATGCCTCATACAAGTCACATGACTGCTCATCACTTAAGCAGCTCAAGTGGCTTGAACTTCCTCAACTTCTTCTCTTTAATCAACTTACCTTCGCCCATAAAATACTCTATCAATCAGAAAAAAACCCTGCACTCAAAAGATATCATTCAACCATATTCCTTCTCAAGACCCCTTCCCTCCAGCAACAAACTACTTCTACACACCACCAAAGCTAACAGTTCTGCAGGTGACTCACTTTTTGCCAACTACATCTTCAAATACTGGAATAATCTACCTAACTCGCTAGTAACTAACTCCTCAACACTTCAATTTTAAAAACTTCTAAAAATGCACCTTACTAACACCTGGCTCTGCACCTGCAAATCCCTAACCTATTCCTCCGTTTCACTCTATTATCAATACTCCTACTCTACTAGCATGATCTACCACTAATGGTAGTTTCATTTTAACTGTACATAATCTTTGGATATATCCACTAAATGTAAACAACCATTTTTTTATGTAAATTACTGTTTAGTCTACTTTTTTGTGTCTAAAATCACTTTCTTGTATGTATTTGCCTTTCACTTGGTTGTATTTGTTTCTCTGTTGATGTATTTGTTAGTCTTGGAGCTTTTATTTCTGGGCCTCCACTAAAAGAGGACCTGTGTCCAGTCGGACTTCCCTGGTAAACAAATGTAAAATAAATAAAATATATGTATGGTAACATTTCACAACATCACTGATTCACTGTATCAGCATACACTACATCAATCACCAATGGTCAAAATTCAATAATTTAGGGGAAAAAAGACCCCTGCATCCCTACACCCCTTGCTAATTATACATGCCAACTCTGGGATAAAAAAGCAATGGAAAAAGGGCAAAATCCCTCTCCTGGCTGTGGAGTGATCTCCCAGTGTAAATGCCAGCATGCTGTGATGAACTGGCAGTTTGAAAAAACAAGCTTCCTTCCTAAATGTACCAAACATATGACAAAGCACTAAGCACACACAAAGCTCTCTTTCCCGAGATATATAGAAGCATATGACAGCCAATCAAATAATATTTTGTTTTGAATGTATGAAGGATATGGACTTTAGATCAGATGTTAAGGTTATAAGTGCTGTTAATATTTGAATGGTTTAATGTCAAACTGCTTTAGTCTGCAGTAGTGAGGTGCTGTTTTACTGATACTTGATACATGGTAAAGCTGTATTATTTGTGCATTGTTACATAATCTGCAAAACCCATGGCTTCTATTTATTAACATACGGGGTACATGAGGGCTTAAGCCTCTCCTGCAAAAACTTTACTACTACCCCCTTTTCAATGTTTTTAATGTTGCTGAATGGAGAGTTTAGTGTTGCTGTAGCTGTATTTGAAGTTAGTATCTTAAATATCTATCTGTCTACATAAAGTATGCATTGAATGAAAATCAAGGCTAGCATGCGCTATGAAGAAGATTTTTTAATAAGTATATATATATATATATATATATATATATATATATATATATATATATATTCCCATACTAATACGAAACTGAAGATTGATTTATTGATTCATTAAAAAGCCACTGCAAGGCAAAACCAAAACATCTTTAATTGTCTTTTTGCATTTATATGTGAGCTCAGTTTAGTGCATCTAAGGAAATATTATTTATCTTGCACTGATTTTCATATTTGTCTAAATATTTCAAATAACCAAGCGACATAGACAGAACTGCTTCAAGTTCACATCTGATGAACAAAATAGTGCTAAAAATAACATGAGTGGTTACTGCTAAACTATAAGTTCTTTACGAAACAAATTCATATTTTGCATTGTTTATTGTGTGACTTACAAAATCTCAAGAACTAGAATCTTGTAAGTGTGAACATATAAAGATTAGTTTGTGCTGAAAAGTTTGCCATTTATACATCTTTAGTAACAATTGTGTTCTACTCTAGATTTGTTTGAACTTTGAGGACATAACTTGGTTTTATTAAAAAGCTCAGGAAGGTAAGACCAAACTTCCAGAACTCCATTACAGTGAACGAGTTAAGCACTTTTCTTATATCGGAAATAAATTTAACAAAGGTGTATTTTCCCAAATTCAGAACATAGTCATGATGCTGCATGTAAATTATCCATTACAAAACAAGAAAATATTATATTTCTGTGTCTCATTTTGGACATTTTTATGGCACACTAAATCACTGTTCACTTTTCAATCCCAACTCATATTCTTTTTCTGAGTTCAGTGACTGTAATTATTCATGCACCTATATCTTACCTTTCATTTTCTTAATATAAAAATTACAAAACATAAAGTTAATTAATACACACAAACTATGAATGAATATATATATACAGACTTAGTGTTATGATGTAAAATAGCCAATAATTATGAATACACTGATGTCAATGCATGCTAGATGCAGCTATATGCCTATGTGAGAGGCTAGATGCAATATTATTTACAGGTTTATATAATAATAACATAGCTGTCTTGATAGGGTAAAAGTTTACAGCTGTTCGCTTAGACATTATGTGCAGTATTTTATGGGAGACCTTTGCTGTGGCAAGTAGTACCCTCCTCACAAACTCATTAATTACCATGTAGATGTTTGCTTCAGCCTCTTCATGATGTTCAGTCTTCTCTAAATCCACCCCCTTACCTGTACTTAATTATTGTGTATTCTGCACCCCAGACTGCATAAATATGCATTGCTGTGTAGTCAGTCCCTCGGTGACCTGTCAGAAAATCTCCCAGTTTATGAGGATCAGTCAAAAAATTTGTTACTAAAATCTGGACATTCTGCAAATATCTGGCCAGTTGACAGGTTTGCTCCATGTGCAATCATTCATTGTGGCTGCTTTCTGTGGGAACCACAGTGAACAATCGTTCTAAAAACAAAGTTTTAATGTAAGAAGCAGTTAAGTGCTTAGCAACTGCTTCTTACATTAACACTTTGTTTTTTAGAATGATCATTCATTGGGGTTGCTACAGAGAGGAAACACAGTGAAAGATCATTCTAAAATGCTAAGTTTTAATGTTAAGTGATGTAGTTAAGTGAAACACCATGACATACCTCGCAACCTCTTACAGCATGACATCTGGACAGGGCATAAAATAATGTGTGGACAACAGAAAAAGGTAGGCACAGATTTTCTTTGCTCTTATAAACTTAGGAAGTTGATAGTACAACAAGCTTTGTATTAGCATGGATTGTGTGAAGGGTATGAAGCTTGACACTTGAATGTATGTACATACTGACTTCAACCCACAGTGACTTGCCAGAAATCTCCCAGTTTATGAGGATCAGACAAAAAATTTGTTGCTAAAATCTGGACATTCTGTGAATATCTGGCCAGTTAACAGGCTTGCTCAATGTGGGATCATTCACAGTGAAAGATCATTCTAAAATGCTAAGTTTTAATGCTAAGTGATGTCGTTAAGTGAAACACCATGCCATACCTCCCAACCTCTTACAGCAAGACATCTGAGCAAAACCAAACATAATGAGGAGAAAACAGATGAAAAATAGGGACAGATTTCAACTGCTGCTATAAACACAGAAAGCTGAAAGAATAACAAGCTTCATGTTAGCACGTACATTGTGAAGCATATGAAACCTGGCACCCAGACTGCATGCCATTATACAAAGCCTTAAAAATTGGGGGACAACGAACCAAAAATATGGACAGATTTTAATTATTGCTCTTACAATGCTGAAAGTTGGAAGTGTAAGTCTGATTCAAACCTGACAGGAATACAAAACCAAAAGGTAGTTTACACTGAGAGCTAAAACAAGACTGGAATTGAAAAGATACAGGATATTTAAAAAGAAAAATGACACTTTGGGTGGGAATGTGAGTGACATAGATAAAGTGGGAGTTACTTTGGTGATCTGAAGTTGTACTCGAATTTTACACACTGGTATTGTCCCTTTAAGAAAATCGATACTGTGGTTAATATATTAAAAAAATCAGTAATCTTCTCCGTATCATTGTCTCAAACAATAAAAAATATCATCCAAATAATGAGTGTAAAATTTAGAAGACTTTATGCACTCTGTATCATGTAGAAACATCTTTTCCCACTGAATCACTGTTACATTTGCAAACAGGGCACCACAAGCAGACCCCATTGCTGCCTCGTTATGCTGCAGGTAATATTTACCTTCAAATATGAAAATGTTTTTCAACACAGTCTCTAGCAATGTCTCATAAAGATTGACCTTTTCTTGTGGGATCCCTTTATCGAATAAAACTCAACAAACCATTCTATACCTAGTTTTGTGTGGGATGGTAGTATACAGATCTTTAACAATCAATAGTCAAAAACATATAACTTTCCTTAAATTCAAGCTTGTTAATTTTATTAAGGAAATCACAAGAATCCTTACAAATTTGGGGTTCTTGTAAGGCCAGAATTTTTAAATTCTCATTGAGGTATTTCGTTCAAGGGTGGTTAATGGAACCCCTAGCATTGACAATGGGGCACATAGGGGAATGTTGTATATCCTTATGTATTTCTGGTACTTCAAAAATAACAGGGACAACTAGGGCAGTAACATTAAGATAGTTATAATCTTCCAAACCAATCTGCTGTTGTATGAACATATCATTCAAATATATTTTTTTAATTTTTCTATAAGTGGTATTCAGTTTGTTCAAGAAAACACTTAAATATGTACCTTTGGATAAAATATCGCTCAGCCTAGAAATGTAATCACCAGTCCCCATAACTACAAGCTGAGCCCTTTACCGGGCTTCATAATTCTTAAGTTATTATATTTCATATCTTCTAATATTCTTTTTTCATTATTACTTAAATTGTCACATACATGCCCATGTCTTTTCCTATTTCTACACAATATGTTTTGTAAATCCAATTTACAATTTTTTGAAACAACTGCAGGGTAGAATGGATAGGGGGAGTATAAGTGCTTGACATCCTCAACCCACTCATTGCCATAGCCAAATCATCAAATATAATATTGAAATTGAGTTTCTTGATATACTGTTTAAAGTCTATCAAAATGTATGGTAGGGCATTATGGGTAGTGGAAGGAGCTCAGGAACTGGATCCAAAGTCTAAAGTTTGCAGCGGAGTTTTTTCCAAAGATCGGATCTGTAACCCATTCATTAAGGAAGAATGAAAAGGACAACATCAGATACAAAGTTAATGCACAACCAAAAAGACGAAAAATAATTTGCTATGAGGTGAGGAAAAAAGTAAAAGCAGTTAGTACTGAGCCACTATTTTAATTATTATATAGATGGGCCACTGACCTGTTGGTGTCCAAGGACCTTAAAAGGTTGACAGTATGGCTCAGAGGGTTGAAGCTATGAGTTTCTAACAACCTTCTTCCTCAGTTACAAAAAGGCTTCTTTCTCTAGTCCTAGATTTAAGATCTTCATTCTTTACTTGAATGATCTATGACCCTGAACAAGTAAATTAATTATACAGTGCTTCTGGCTTTTCCCCTGAAAAGAGACATTTCTGACTATCAGGCAATTCGGGACAAGAAACAAATAAAAATGGTTTGGTTTCCAATGAATTCTAGAATATTCAGTGCTATGACTAAAGAAAGATCAACACTTTGTAGAGGCAAATTATTTTAAATTCTTACTATTCAAACAAAACCTATAATACTCACTTTTAAAATGTTCTCTGGTGGAAATACAGTGACAGCTGCTGTAATTTTTGGTGCTTCTTCTTTGGACTTCTCCTTAGACTTTGACTCGGAAGAAGGTGACTTCTTACTTCCTCTGGAAGCTGATCTATCTTTGCTTCCTCCCTTTTTTCCAGCCTTTCCTTTCTTCTCTTTCTTCATTCTTTCTTCCTCCATTAATCTCTCCTGTTCTACTTTCCAAGCCTTTAAAAACATACACAGATTAATAGATGAGGAAAAGTGTTTACTAATTTACCAGTTTACAGTAATGTATAGGGTTCATTCATAGGCAAGATGCAACATTTTAGGACTATAGACAGAATACTGGATGTGTATCAATGCTGGTCTAGAGCACTTTAAAAGCTCAAGAGATGGACTTTGCACATTCATGATCATTTTTTATGCATTTGACATAATTCTCATTTGAATGCCTACACGTCATGCATTTCAAAGATGTAAAACGCTAATCTGAAGTTATTTTTAGAATCATAAAATTCAGTGAATTACTTTGCACCAGTATGGATGGCTACTAAGGAATACAAGTGTTAAATCACAGCAAACCACCAGCTGATGAAAAAAAGAAGTATCTTTGAATGCTCTCTGCTGCTACCCCTGCAAGTCCTGAATGTTAATCTCGGCACCACTTTTTAGATTAAGAAAATACATATTAGTGGGTATCTTATGTCCTATTATTATATCACAAAGTGCATGCCTGTATTTTTCAAAACTGTATTTACTTTTACCTCAATGATAAGACAGCATTTTTCATCTTTCCTTTTTATGCTACCATTCACAAACAGCACTGTTATTATAGATGCACAACTGACTATCAGATGCTAAATAATAAAAATCCATAATTTTTTAACTCAATCAAAACCAAAAAAATAGCCCATGAGTTCTGCAGCACAGTTATACTGTTTGGTTAAGTCTGCTATTTCACCATCTGACACCTCAGTTCCTTATCCAATGAGGGCAATGAGGGTTATGACACAAATTGTATTCTTACTCATAAATGTGAGGTTTTGAGTGTGTGTGTGTGTGTGTGTGTGTGTGTGTGTGTGTGTGTATGTGCATATCTATCTATCTATATATATATATATATATATATATATATATATATATATATATACACACACACACACACACACACACACATATATATATATATATATATATATATACACACACACACACACACACACACACTTTCAAATATATTTTATATATATATATATATATATATATATATATATATTTTATATTTGTTGACCGAGTTTGTCCGACTGGGCTACAATTGCCCATTTTCAGCAGAGGCCCGAGGAGAAAAGCTCCAACA